>NC_053425.1:20896430-21198561 GCF_007990345.1 Gossypium hirsutum
CGGTTTGGTATTGAGATAAAGGTTAGATGTATGATTGGATTTTGGTATGTGTTAAATTGGTCAATCAAAGATTAAATGATATGTGATTGCCAAATGTGATTGTTAAGTGAATAATATTAGTTAAGTACTTAAGCAAATCTATTGTTTTACTTAAGCTTAAGAGCAAAGAGGATCAAAGTCGGATAGGGGAAAAGAGAAAGTAAACGAATAGCCGTGGACATCTAATCGTCGACCACTTCTGAGGTAAGTTTTAAGTGATTAAACATTGAGTAAATTCAATCATAATAGGACATAATGAGTTGATTTAATAAGATATGATGTGGCCATGATATGTCTTAAACTCAAATGGTAAGTTCATATGTGTTTGGACTTGGAAAGTTAAGAGCAAATTGTAATAATTTGCTTTGGACAGCAGCAGTAACGTGATTTTAGAAAATCACTATAAATTGTTGGTGTGGAATTATAGGCCGAATAAAATATGTAATCAAGGTTTAATTAGTCTAGTTTCTTATAAAAGAGACCTTGTGAGCAAACAAATTTCCTATAAAGAGATATTTAAAGTTGTGTGAGACGGTGTCAGAATGACTCCGAAATCCCCTGTTCTGTTTTTAGAAAATCATTATAAATTGTACAAAAATGGTTATAAGATAAAATTTATATGCTTAGACTCCTTAATGAGTCTAGTTTCAAATGAAATCAAATACAACACATTTTGAATTCTGTAAAATTAGAAATTTGATTCGTAGTGAAGAGTGGTCAGATTAGTCAAATAGTGAAACATGGGAAACTTTAAGAAAAATCTGGTATTGATTGGCCAAACCTAAAATTCTGAAAATTTTATGTATGGAATATATACGAGTCTATATTCAGGGAAAATTAACGGCAAGTGATTTGGAGTTTTGTAGCTCCAGTTATAAATAATTTAGTGACTACTGCTCAGGAAAACAGCTCGTAGTGAATATGTGATTTTGTTGTAAACATGGATAAAACTTGTTTTAGTTACTCATAAGCTATTGATTAAACCCATACGTGAATTCTAAATCATGATATTGTAAAACGATACATGAGTGTTAGATGGATCTTTGATATTAAAATTTGTGAAATTGTAAGTTTATGAGTATTCGAATATGAAATGATAGTATGGAGTGAAATTGAATTATTCATTGGGAAATGATTAATGTAGATTCGGCCAAGACAATGTGTATACATGATAGTATATGTGATATGTGAAGTATATTTGGATAATTGTGATGTGAATGTATATATATGTGATAAGGCCTAATGGCCGATGTGATGAATGTGAAAGTGTATATATGTGATAAGGCCGAATGGCCAATGTGATGAATGTGAAAGTGTATATATATGTGATAAGGCCTAATGGCCGATGTGATGAATGTGAAAGTGTATATACATGTGATAAGGCCTAATGGCTATACATGTGATAAGGCCTAATGGCCGATGTGATGAATGTGAAAGTGTATATACATGTGATGAGGCCTAATGGCCGATGTGATGAATGTGAAAGTGTATATATGTGACAGAGCCGAGTGGCCAACGTGATGGATGTGAAAGTGTATAAATGTGATAAGTCCCGAAGGGCAATTGTGTCAGTACTATATCCGGGTTAAAACCCCGCAGGCTTTATGCGAGAGTATTATCCTGATTAATGTCCGTAGGCTTCGTGCTCGTACTATATCCGAGCTTTAAAGACCCGACGGCTAAATGCTAGGATTCAAGTAAGACTTTGATATTGAGTATCTGCATTAAGTTACCATCAAATAAGTATTATGTATTCAAGATGTTCAGGTACGTATTACTTACTCATCGGTGGAGTGATTTCGAGGTGAATTATCAGTATCAAAGAGGTAGGTAAATGTGATTAATATTATAACTCCAAATGTGAGAATGTGCTTTGGAAATATTTGACCATCTAGGTCATTATTATTCGAAAGTATATATGTGGCAGCCAAGTGTTGCGTTTAATGATATTATAGATCGAGATGAAGCTCTAGATTAACTTCATCGAACAGTTGAAATGAATGACCAATAATAGTGATTGAGAACAGTTTGTCTTGCTTAAAACTTACTAAGCATTAAATGCTTACTCCGTTCTTTGAATCTCTGTTTTATAGATTTTGGTTCGTCAGCTATCGGACTCGGGATTATTGAAGTCGAAGTCGCCCACACTATCAAAGCCCTTTTGGTACACTTTTGGTTGAACTCTGAAAATGGCATGTATAGGACTACCCTTTTGTAGTGGGTCATGGACCCTTTGGATTTGTATAATTTTGGATAGCCATGCGAAAATGGCTTATATATGTTTGAGCATAATGTTATAATCATTTGGTATGGATATGGTTATTGAGAGGTGTGGATATGCTTAACAAGGATTGGCCATGGGAATGGTTAATCACTATCATAATTTGTGCTATTTATGCTAAAAGGGCTAGTTGAATCATGGAAACTATGAAATAGGTAAAGTCTACCTTAAAGGTAGATGCTGACAGCAGCAGTGATGTAGATTTGAAAAATCACTAAAAATAGTAGGAATATAATTAAATAGTGAATAAATTATTTAAATGAACCTTGATGAATCCACTTTCATATGGAAGAAACGAAACGGTCATATGAGTGGTATGTTAGGTGATAATTAGGTTTTCGTGAGACAGGGCCAGAACGGTTTCTGGATTCCCTGTTCCGACTTTGGAAATTAATTATAAATTAACCAGAGATAATTAGGAGTCATTCCATATATGTATAGATTCCTCTTTGAGTCTAGTTTCTATAGAAACAAACGGCATAAGCATTGAAGCCCTGTACAGGGAGATATGCAAATCGTAATGCATGAAGGTCAGTGTAGTCGCACCCTGTAACAGGGGATACTTTAACTAATAAAATGTACTAATTGGCCCGACCAAAAATTCTAGAAAAAATATGTAGATGGACATATGAGTCTAGTTTCAGGGAAAAATTACGAAACTGATTTTCGAGTTTTAGAACTCAAGATATGATTTTTAAGGTGACAGTGACACAGTTAGCCAACTGCCTGGAAATTTTTAAATTGGACTGCAAAGAAGTGATTTAAGTCTGCAAACCCCTCGTGTCCGACTCCGGCGACGGACTCGGGTACAGGGTGTTACAATCATGAGCACCAGAGGTACTCATGGAAAAGACTGCGATAGAGGCCGTGGAGGTGCTTGGGCTGGGTCTGGGTCTTCGTCAGCTGGACACTAGCCCAATGAGGAAGCTAGAGAGGCAACAGCTTCACCTATGACTGAGACAGGGTCTGAAAATTGAGTGGCTGGGGGTGACGCACTGTCCCAAGCAACGTTGAGGATTCTAGAAAGGGTTGTTGGGCTTAGTACTGGTACTGTGGGTCGTGGGTCAGTTACAGAATGACTCAGGTGTTATAGGGTCGAGATATTCAGGGGTATTGCCGAAGTGGTCCCTAATGTGGCTGAATATTGGATCGAGGCCATGGAGAGGATCATGGATGACCTCGACTGCACCCCTAAACAGAAATTAAAGGGTGCAGTATCACTATTGAGAGGTGAGGCCTACCAGTGGTAGCTTACTGTCAAAGAGGGCACTCAAGCTGATCGATTGACCTAAGAGTTTTTTAAGATTACTTTCGATGCTAAGTATGTGGGTGCCTATTATGTGGATGCCCGCAAGAGGGAATTTCTAAATGTAACTCAGGGAGGTAGGATAGTGGCAGAATATGAGGCTGAATTTTTACGACTGAATCACTATGCACGTGGGATGGTGACAACTGAATACGAGCAGTGTGTTCAATTTGAGGATGGCTTCAGAGATGGTCTAAGGGTTTTGATAGCTCCTCAAAGGGAGCGGGATTTTGCAGCACTGGTTGATAAGGAGAAAATCGTTAATAAGGTGAAGAGCGCTGAGCGCCAAAATAGAGAGAAAGACAAGGGTAAGAGGGACGCAGAGCCCTTAAACTCATTTTAGAGGCCTAAGAAAAAGGCCAGAGTTGATGGGCTGATCAGAGTTAGGGCTGCTGCTACTAGATCGCAGTTTTGTGCTAACTGTGGGAGACGCCATCAGGGCGAGTGCTGGAAATGGATTGGGGCATGTTTGAGATGCGGTTTTATAGAGCACCATATTAGAGATTGTGTGTGGAGGACCGATCAGGTGCCAGCTATTGGTTTTGGTTCTGGTAGTGCACTTTAGAGGGTTGTTTACCAGCCACCGAGAGGTCGTGGTCAGGCCAGAGGTGGAAATAGTATCGGCTGTGGTCGTGGAGCACCGGGTAGAGGTGTCGGTCATACTGATGTGAGGTTGTTGGCACTGATTTATGCTGCACACCGCTGAGAGGATGGACACGCACCAGATGTTATTACGGGTACGTTTTTAATTTTTAATGTACCTCATACTCATTGATAGATGTAGGATCTACCCATTCCTATGTTGCTTGTACTGTTACTGAGAACTTAGGGATTTTGGCTGAGAATACTTTGAGTGGAATTACTATATTGATTCCGTCGGGGCAGTCCATCAGAGTTAATAAATTGTTTAGAGACGTTCCTTTAGAGGTACAAGGGATTATCTTTCTACCAGATCTAATAGAACTCCCTTTTTGAGAATTTGATTTGATACTAGGCATGGATTGATTAGTTAAGCACTGAGTGAGTTTGGACTGTACCACCAAATGGGTAGTACTGAGAATTGATGAGGACAAGGAGGTAGTGGTAATTGGGGAACGACGAAATTACTTGAGTAATGTAATTTCTACATTAATGGCTGAGAAATTGGTTCGTAAAGGTTGTGAGACATATCTAGCCTACATCAGTGTTTCAGAATTCGAGGGTTCTTCTGTTAAGGATATCAGAACAGTCAAAGATTTTTTGAACGTCTTTTCTGATGAGCTACTTATAAACCGTAATTTATACATATTTTTACCCCATGCTTAACACATTTTATGGATGATTTTTCTTTAAAATTGGTGAATTCGATGCTCCTAATGCCTTAATTTCATGGTTTTATACTTAGGTAAGCATAGGAGAGCAAAAGAAATGAGAAACGAGCCAAAAGCAGAGAAAATGGGCCAACGTACGAAATCAACAATGCCTGGACTTCCTCACACGGGAAGACCACACGACCGTGTCAATTTGGCAGAAATGAAGCACGACTCACACGGGTGGACCACACGCCCGTGCCTATTTAACAGGCTTGACCACGGCCTGAAGTAATCGCAGACGGGCGTGTCCCTGCCGAGCCCAAGTTTAGTCCAATTTAAAAAGGCCAATTTTGAGGGTTCTTAGGCATTCCAAAGCCTATAAATACATCCTAAAAGAGGAGAAAAGAGGGAGGCACAGAGAGGAATGAAGGAATTACTCGAAGAAAGCCAATTGATCCATCTCAGAAGCCGAATTCATCATCAAGACTGAAGATCTCCCCTCAATTTTCCTTGAGGAGTTTTGGGTTTTCTTTATGTTTTGTATTCATTATTCTTCTAAGATGTTTTCCTTTTTAGTTATGAGCTAAATCCCCTAAATACCTAAGGGGGATGAAACCTAAGACGAATCTTGTTAATATTTTCTGAATTGTATGATAAATATTTGGCTATTTCTTAATCATGTGTTCTTAATTATTGTCTTCATATTCCAGGATATTGATTCAAGTTAAGCTCTTATTCAGAGGAGGAATAGACCCTGTCTAAGAGTACATTTGTCATAATTAAGTGGGTTTGGTTACGCGCCTAGAGATAAAGTGACAAGATTTTGCCGGATTAGGGTGAAACCTAATAGGGGATCCATAGATCAAGTTAATGCAACCTTAGAAAGTGAATTAGAAAGAGATTTCAATTATTCAACCTAGGGTTAGACGTTGTTAGTCTCGAGAGAGATAATAATATAACATAGGGATTTCTACGGATCAAGTCAAATGAATAAATCGTCCGATTCGGAGTCAGAATAACAAGTGAAGTCTAGGTAGATTTTTCCTTAGGTATTGTCTTAATTCAATCGTTTTCCAAAAGTAATCCCCCAATTCTATTTTCTGTGAATTCTTAGTTTAGTTAATTAATTAGTTAAAACAAACCCCATTATTCTTAGGGTAGATAATAAAAAGACAGTCATTACTGGTACTTTTAGTTCCTTTGGGTTTGATAATCCGGTCTTGCTAAAGCTATACTACTGTTCGATAGGTACACTTACCTTCACCGTGATAATAGTTAGTTTCAAGAACAATTAATTATAAATATATAAAACTTATCACACAAAATCACGTATCAGCTACCTGGATTACCTTCAAGCCGTGAAGTTGAATTTGGGATTGAGCTCCTGCCTGGTACAGCTCTGGTGTCCATCGCCCCTTATAGAATGGCACCAAAGGAGCTTGTGGAGCTCAAAGCTCAGATTCAAGAGTTATTGGATCGGGGGTTTATCCACCTTAGTGTGTCTCTGTGAGGAGCACAGGTCTTATTTGCAAGAAAGAAGGATGGAACCATACGTATGTGCATCGACTACCAGTAACTGAATAAATTGATGATTAAGAATAAGTACCCTCTATTGAGGATTGATGATCTATTCGATCAGTTCCATGAAGCTTCAATTTTCTCTAAGATAGATCTTCGATCTAGGTACCATCAACTGAGAGTTAAAAAGACTAATATGCATAAGACAGTGTTTAGGACTCGTTATGGTCATTATGAGTTTTTGGTAATGCCGTTTGGACTGACGGATGCACCAGTAGCTTTTATGGATCTGATGAACCGCGTGTTTCAACTCTATTTAGACCGATTCATAGTAGTGTTTATTGATGATATCCTGGTGTATTCGAAGACTGAGGTTGAGCATGATGAACATCTTCGAGTGGTTCTGCAGATTTTGAGAGAGAATCAATTGTACGCCAAGTTCAATAAGTGTGAATTTTGGTTACGAGAGGTGTCATTTCTGGGTCATGTGGTATCTGCTGAGGGGATTAGGGTTGACCCTCAGAAAATTGAAGTTTCTCTGGATTGGAAGTAGCCTAAGTTGGTATCTGAGATTCAATGTTTTTTGGGTCTGGTAGGGTATTATAGACGGTTTGTAGAGGGATTTTCGTTGATTGCTGCACCTTTGACTAAGTTGCTGCGTAAAGGGGTACCGTTTAACTGGACTGATAAGCAGCAGAAAAATTTTGAGAAGCTTAAGAAAGTTTTGACTGAGGGCCCCTGTTTTGATTCAGCTAGAGTCTAGGAAAGAATTCACTATCTACATAGATGCATCACATGTTGGTTTAGGATGTGTGTTGATGCAAGAGGGGAAAGTAGTGGCATATGTGTCTCGTCAGCTTAAGACACATGAGGTGAACTATCCAACACATGATTTGGAGTTGGTTGCGGTGATATTTGCACTGAAAATTTAGAGGCATTATGTGTACCGTGAGAAGTGTATCATTTACACGGATCACAAGAGCCTCAAGTATCTCCTCACTCAGAAGGAGCTAAACCTTAGGCAGCGCAGATGGATTGAGCTACTTAAGGATTATGACTGTTCAATTGAATATCATCCTAGTAAGGCTAATGTGGTAGCCGACGCACTGAGCCATAGGACTGTGACTGATCTGAGGGCAATGTTTGCCCGTCTCAACTTATTCGATGATGGCAGCCTGTTGGCTAAACTTCAGGTTAAACCGACGTGGACTGAGTAGATTAAGGATAAACAATTGGAGGAAGAGTCACTGGGTCCTAAATTTTGACAGGTAGAGAGTAGGGGAACTTTAGATTTTTGGACTGAATAGCGAAAGGGTACTTTACTTCCGTAGAAGAGTTTGCGTACCGAAAGATATTGATTTGAGGCAGTCTATTCTGTAAGAGGTGTATACTAGTCCTTACGCTATGCATCCTGGCGGGAGTAAGATGTACTGAGACCTTCGTAAGTTATATTGGTGGTCGGCTCTGAAGCGTGAAGTTACCGACTTTGTGAGTAAATGCCTTACTTGTCAGTAGGTTAAGGCTGAACATCAGTTACCTTCAGGGTTGCTTCAGCCAGTTAAGATTCCGTTGTAGAAGTGGGAGAGAGTGACTATGGACTTTGTCAGTGGGCTACCCTTCATGCCTACTAAGAAGGATTCAATATGGGTTATCGTGGATCGATTGACCAAGTCTGCTCATTTTATACCTGTTCGTACTGTTTACTCATTACAGAAGCTGGCTAAACTGTATGTGTTCGAGATAGTGTGACTGCATGGGTTACAGGTTTCCATATTATCTGATAGAGATCCTCGCTTCACATCTTGGTTTTGGAAAAAACTGCATGAAGCATTGGGTACAAGGTTGGACTTCAGTACTGCGTTCCATCCTCAGATAGATGGTCAGTCAGATAGGGTGATTCAGATACTAGAGGACATGTTAAGGGGTTGTGTGATAGAGTTCCGAGGTAGTTGAGAGGAATACTTATCATTAGTAGAGTTTGCGTACAACAATAGCTACCAGTCTAGCATACAGATGGCACCTTACAAGGCATTATACGATTGTATGTGTCGTACTCCTACATGTTGGATTGAGTTGGGCGAGCGGCGTGTTCTGGGACTTGAGTTAATTTTTGATACTAAGGATAAGGTGAGACTAATTCATGATTGACTTAAGGCAGCTTCAGACAGACAGAAGTCATATGCGGATCTGAAGTGTAAGGAAATCGAGTATTCTATAAGGGACTTGGTTTTCCTCAAGGTCTCGCCATGGAAGAAGGTACTAAGGTTTGGACAGAAGGGCAAGTTAAGTCCTAGGTTCATTGGGCCTTACCACATACTAAAGCGTGTGGGACCGATTGCTTATCAACTTGAGTTACCTCCAGAGTTGAACTGGATTCATGATTTGTTCCACGTCTCCATGCCGAGGCGTTATCGCTCTGATCCTTCGCATATTATCTCGACCGAGGAGATTGAGGTTAGCCTAGATCTAACCTATGAGGAAGAGCCAGTTCAGATTTTGGACCATGATGTGGAGGTTTTGAGGAAGCCACATGGGAGCCTAAGGAGATGATGCGGCAACAATACCCTTATCTGTTTTGATCAGGTAAATTTCGAGGCCAAAATTTTTTTTAGAGGGGTAGAGTTGTAACACCCCAAGTCTTAAGTGATTGAAATTGTATGTTATGTTGCATATTGACTTGCTTTATTTAATAATTAAATAAACTGGGAGGTGTCTGAGAGGTCTTGGGATCAAGCCTGGGCATGAGCAAAAGTTTTATTTTTTTTTAGGAATTAACTCTGTCTCTAGTCAGTAGGTTTTTTAATTAATGTGGCTATTTCTTGGCATGAAGAGCCTGCTGGTTAAGAGATGAGTGGCCTGTTGATGAGGCTAAGGGACAGAGGTTCGAATCCATGTGGGGGTGGTAGAGTGTTTTTATTTTGCTGCCAGCATGGGAGAGGTGTTCTAGGTTAGCCGTGTAACATCCTGAAATAGGGCCTAGTCGGAATGGTGGTTTCGGGACCACAAATTTGACATCAAAATATTTACTTTATGATTATTATGAGGCCTAGAATATGATTATATGCATGTGTTAAATTTTCATGAAGAAATTTTTTGAGTAAGGTGTTCAATTGGAAATTAGGGACTAAATTGAATAAGTCGAAAAACTTGAATTCTAGAAGCAATTTGTATGAAATTTCTTTGGGTTATCAATTAAAAGGTCTTGGAGAGCAATTTGCCCAAATTCTAAGTTTTTGGACAAAAATGGGCTTGCGTGGATGGAACTTTAAGGAAAGGGCTTAAGGGCATTTTGGTCATTTGGTATTTTAATGAAATAAAATGGGAAAAATGAACCAAAATCAGCCCATTCTCTTCCTTGTCCAGTCGAAACTTCAAGGGTTTCCATAGCTAGGGTTTTTAAGCTTTCCAAGCTTAATAGTAAGTGCTCTCAAGCCCCGTTTTTCATGCTCTTTGTATTTTTGAAATCTCGGTAGCTTGCTCTCTCCATTTCTACCCATATTTCATGCTAGGGTTCATGTTTAAAAATTTACCCATGCATGAGTTGCTTTTATTTTGATGGATTATAGAGGAATATGAAAGGTGAATGTGTATTAAACATCTTTTCCTAGTTGATTTTCATGAAAAACCCTTATAGGGAGTATTTTGCAAAAGATGTAAATGTGTGGTAGAAATGAGAAAATAATGGAAAATGTCAGCTACCATAAGAAGGAAAAGTGTTCGGCTAGGCTTGGGTAAGAGAGAAAGTGCATGTGTTTCATTATACGAGCCTAGGGACTAAATCGTAAAAATGTGAAAGGTTAGGGGCAAAATGGTCATTTGGACCGTGGGTAGATATTAAACTTGAAATGTATAATGTAGTGTATTAATGAGTTAATTTTGTTGTTATAGACCTCGAGGAACAAATTCTAGAGGTCAATCAAGGTAAACGCAAGGTTTTGGAATAACCGAAACACAACTCCGAAAAGAATACCAAGTAAGTTCGGATAACTTAAAGTAAACCCCTAATATGCATAATTGAATGATTTATGAATGCATGATGATTGCATTTGTTATTAGCATGAAATATCATAGAAATGCATATTTGATGGTAACATGTGAAAAATGTCTCGGATGAGGTTGACAGAGGGAATTCGATGGATAAACCCTCTTTGATATGTGTAAAGAGATACTACATATGTTGCAGTAAGGATTTAGACCGGACGGGTAATCCGTGATCTCAAGTATGAAAAGGATCTAGCCCGGGCGAGTGTTCCTTGAATGATCAAGCCTCTCGAAGAATATATGTGCATTATGGATTTAGCCCGGACGGGTAATCCGATTAGGGTCTGGATTTAACCTAGACTGGTAATTCAGATCTGAGCTCATTAAAGGTGTTTGTTGTTATAAGGGATTTAGCCTGGACTGGTAATCCCGACATCACCTTATGAGTTTATGATATGGGGGATTTACCCTGGACTGGTAATCCTTCCATGAGATATGAGGTTCGCGGGAGTGCATATATGTGAAATGATCATTCGTAAGAATTGACGGATAATGGGTATTCCATCGAGATTTCCTAGAATCTCAACGGGATTAATATGATGTATGTTAATAAGATGATGAATGATAAGCTCATCTACATAAATTACCTAATGCTTTGTTACGTAACTAACTAATTGACTGAGTGCATGTGATAGGGAAGCGTTTCATAATTGATGATTTCATGATTTAAATATGGATGTATGCTAATTACTCAGCAAGTTTACTTTCCGGTTATTCGAGCTTACTAAGCGTGTAAATGCTTACCCCTCTCTTTTTCCCTGTCTCACAGAGCTCGAGGACTTGAAAGGATTGGAAGACGATTGGAGAGTCAGCACACTATCAACTAGACAAGCTTTGGTATAAAGACTTCGTTTGTTTTGTTCAATGGCATGTATAGTATTTTTGAGTATTTTGTTATGTGTCATTTGATTTTCCAAATGAAAGCATGTAAAAATATGTTTATCTCTTTCTATATGGCCATGAAAATTGGCTTAATTGAAGTAGGCTATGACCTACGAATTTATGAATGGTTTTATTTACAAGTGATGGGTCGTTACCAATTGGCAATGAGTCACATGAACGAGCCAATTTCGGATAAATTAAAGTGACATGGAACCCATAAACACTAAATGGAAAATAACCTATCATGTATGAAACCAACGATATGAGGTTTCCATACATCTAGTTTAATCAAGATTATTTACAAGTGTATAATTGTGTTTTACTTTGAATTTAGTAACAACTAAGCACAAGTAGTAGAAAGGGGTGACTAAAGGCTTGGAAAATAACCTATTAGAGTTCACATGGTTAGACACACGGGAGTGTGTCTAGGCCATGTGTGACACACAGTTTCCTCCCATGGGCTTGTGTTATGGCCGTGTGTCCCCTGCACTAAAAATTTTAGCTCAAAGTTGTACACGGGTAGGCCACACGGGCGTGCACCATGGCCGTGTTAAAAAGACAATGTCGTCCATGGGCAGGCAGCACGAGTGTGTGCCATGGCCGTGTTGATAAGTCAGTGTTGCCCACGGCTGAAGGGCACGGGTGTGCCCCAAGTCACATGGGCGTGTGAGTCCACACAGCCCACCAACATGGGTGTGTGACACTTTATGGTAAGGAAAAATTTCCTGAGGAGCCCAAGGTTTATCGAACATACCCGAATTTGTTCCGCACTGCCTCTAGGTATGTTATAGGCCTCGAAGGCGTATATAAGGGACGAGTTGTTCACGGATGAAAAGCTTAAAATTTGAGTAAAACTTGGTGACCCAATTTGGTATGTTTCAAAATGTAAAGTCCTGGTAAAACCTCGAACCCTATCCCGGCGTCGGGTACGGGTGAGGGGTGTTACAGGCAGAAACTCTGAGGAGTTTGAATGGTATTCAAATTGGTGAGATGAGTGATTGTAGGACGGATTTTGTAGCACCCTTAACCCGTATCCTTCGTTGGATTAGGGTTATGAGGCATTATCGATCATATTACAATTCACACAGTTATGTATCACATATTATAGTTCGAAATTTTAATCACATCAATGATTATAACTAAATAAATTATCGAAACTCAAGAATATATGTCATCCACAGCATAGTGTAAATTTCACATGATCCAAATTATATACCAAAACCATTTATACATATACAGAATATATGTTACATCACTAATTTCGTTATTGAATATTAAACCCTTTTTTTTATTTTTTATTTATAAAAGTCTAGCACTTACTTAATATATACACCATTCGAAATAAATTTCCTTGCCAACTCTTTTATTCATAAATGAGGCATCAACTATTTAATCTATATGAAACTCATGTATTTTTCATATTAGTACCAATCAATAAAAAAAAAACAAGCTTTCGGTTATAAATAAACTCATTTCATTCTCTAGTCTATTTGGCTATCATAAATCATTTGTGCCTATTTGCGAATTTATAAGTAACTAGCAAGTTTATATAAATAGCCACATGTATATATATAACATCCATAATATAAACACCTTTATACACAAGTAAAGCATATAAAAAAATTTCAATTAATATAATAAGGTCGAATATCTTATACACACGCCTTAGTATAAATTATAAGTGAACATTAAATTATACCATGTATAAGTTTTGATTTTTACCTAACATGCACATGGCCAACCTTAACTTAATTAACATCTAATAAAAACATATAGCTGAAACACAAAGTACCTTCACAAGCTTTATATACTTGGATACATTTTCAAAATAACACTAAAATGATCAACCATGACATACGGCATAATAATCAAATAGACTTTGGCCATGACTCAACCAAAACCGAATTCGAACCTAAGATTAAAGCCATTTTCAATGCATGAAATACTTAACACAAGCATCATCCATTCATATTACTAATCACTTTAACTAAAACGAATTCAAACCACTATCAAGCATAACCAAATTATCAAAACCAACCTTACTAAACCTTATAACTAAGCACCCATAAGACCAAACCCAAACATAAATAGCAAGCCATTCGCATGGCTTTAATTACATAACCAAAATTAACATTTCAAAAATATGTTCCAGCCTATACATGCCGTAGTACCAGAATCTCAACTTATAAAATACCGAAGGCAATTTATAGTGTGATTGACTCTGCTAACGATCCTCGAGCTTGTAACTTGAATCTAAAATCTATAAAACAGAAACAAATATACACACAGTAAGCTATTATAGCTTAGTAAGTCATAAGAAAATAATTAACCTAACAAAATATTCAACTCAATTAGGCTAACCAATATTTATAGTAACCATATCCCATTTAGTCTCAAACTTATAATTTGTAAATAATATATATACTTTCATACATAAATACTATCTTGGCCGAATATTCAAATAATCAAATTGACATATTACCATTCAACTTTCCAACCAAAATGTCTTTACATTATCAAATACACACATATACTTTTATACAAAAGTTCAAGAATCAAGATATAACAACAAGTACATACACTTCTTATTTGGTCGAATACTCACATGGTCATTTAAACATATTAATAATCAACTTCCCAAAAACAACTACTTATAATAAAATCCTGCCTACGTATACTTTTATACATAAGCTCGAAAATCATATCATAGAATCACATATATATATCACCTATAAGGCTAATTATGCATAGTCACACACACTTGCACATAATTATGAATCATTTCATTGATACTCAACTTATATAGCCACAAAGCCGAATACACATGCCAATCCCACTTAAATTCATCATTATCAATTACACATGAATAGAACAAATATCAAGTACATACTTACCTTATTACTAATAACCAACAAGCTAATTCATACCTGGCTATTTAACTTGTATTACACCTCCGTACACAATTTACCTTTGCCCGATGAACCATTCGAAATTGGGTAGGACACTCGGATAATCACACATATATCGTACAATGCCAACGTCCCAGACGTGGTCTTACATGTAGTCACATATCGATGCCACTGTCCCAGACAGGTTCTTACTCGTAAACACATATCGGAATCACATATCGATGCCATGGTCTTACACGCACACATATATCGGAATCCTATGTCATGACATATGTATCCTAACTATTCCTAAGGTTCATACGGGGCTTTCCGACTTCGTAACTCGGTTGAAACGAATGCTTAAACATGGTTACCAAGCTTATTCACATTCGACAATAGCATATATAAATTCATATTTTTCATACAAGCATATATATATTAAACATTCATCTACAATTAAACACATCTATTTGCTTATAAACTTACCTCGGACGTTATTGAACGAGACAGGGCTGTTAGTCGAAAGCTTTCGTTTTTCCCCGATCCAAATCCGATTTCTTTGGTTCTTGATCTCAATCAAGCTTGTTTATGGCCGAACTAGGTTTTCTTTTCTTTTTTTCTTTCTTATTTTGGTTTCGGTCAAAAGAATAGAATGAACATGGCTTATTATTTTTTATGATATATATTATATTATAACATATATTAACTTAATGTTTAATTACTTATATACCCTTAATGATATAATATAAAACCATGTGATATATGTCTTATACCGTCCCACTAATGTATTAATTGGATATTTACAACATAAATGCCCCAACTTAGAAAGCCACTGACAATTTGGCCCTTATGTTTTAAACTATCAAGTTTTCAATTTACGCAATTAAGTCCTTTTATTTAATCAGATACCTAAACGACAAAATTAAATCACAGAAATTTCACAGATATAAATTCACGTAAAATAAACACAGAAAATAATTTTTAAATATTTTTCTGACTCAGATTTGTGGTCCCAAAACCACCATTCCGATGGTCTAAATTGGGTTGTTACAACTTTCCCCCTTAGGGATTTTCGTCCCCGAAAATCTTACCGGTGAATAGGTTCGGATAGCATTCTCTTGTTGTATCTTCTTTCTCCCACGATGCTTCCTCAACTCCGTGTTTATGCCATAGTACTTTAACTAACGGAATCTTCTTATTTCTCATCTCTTTAATCTCGTGAGCCAGAATACGAATCGGTTCTTCCTCATACATCATATCGGGCTTAATCTCAATCTCAGACGGACTAATCACATGTGAAGGGTCAGATCGATATCTACGAAGCATCGAAACATGGAATACATTGTCGATCTTTTCTAACTCAGGTGGCAACGATAGTCTGTAAGCAACTGGCTCGATACGCTCTATAATCTCATACGACCCAATGAATCTCAAACTCAATTTACCTTTACGACCAAATCTGAGTATTTTCTTCCACAGTGAGACTTTCAAGAAAACTTTATCTCTGATCTGAAACTCTATATCTTTACGTTTCAAATACACATATGATTTCTATTGACCTGATGCCGCTTTTAGACTTTCACGGATCACTTTCACTTTCTGCTCAGTTTCTTTGATCAAGTCAACCCTCTGTATCTTATTTTCACTGAGCTCAGTCCAGTATAATGGTGTACGACATTTATGACCGTACAAAGCCTCATAAGGTGCCATTTTGATACTCGATTGAAAGCTGTTATTATATGCAAATTCTATCAGAGTTAGGTATCATTCGCACGTACCTTCAAACTCGAGAATGCAATATCTCAACATATCCTCAAGTATCTGAATGATTCACTCAGACTGACCATCTGTTTGCGGATTGAAAGCAGTACTGAAATGTAATTTCGTACCTAGTGCATTTTGCAGTTTCTTCCAAAACCGCGATGTAAACCTCAGGTCTCTATCCGAAACAATAGATATAGGCACACCATGTAATCTCACAATCTGAGAAACGTACAATTCAACCAGCTTATCCAGCAAGTAGTCTATACGTATCGAAACAAAATGAGTCGATTTAGTCAATCTATCTACAACAATCCAGATTGCATCTTTCTTGTTCGGTGTCAACGGTAAACCAGATACAAAATCCATCGTGACTCTGTCCCACTTCCACTCAGGTATCATAATCAGGCTGAAGTAATCCTGAAGGCACCTGATGTTCAGCTTTTACTTGTTGACAGGCTAAACATCTTCCAACAAAGTCAGAAATATCTTGTTTCATACCATGCCACCAGTAATGTTGTTTCAGGTCATTATACATCTTTGTACTACCTGGGTGAATAGACAACCGACTGCTGTGAGCTTCGTTCAAAATCATTTGAACCAATTCTGAATTCCTCCGAATGCATATTCAGTTTTTGAATCTCAAACAATCATTAGCGCCAACCTTGAATTCTGAATCAACATCTGTCTCACACTGAGCTTGTTTTGCCAATAATTCATTATCAACCTTCTGGGCATCACATATTTTTTGAACAAATAACGGTCTTGCTTTTAATTCAACTATTATCGAACCATCATTAGACATAGCCATATGTGCATTCATTGCACTCAAAGTAAACAGTGATTTTTGGCTTAAAGCATCGGCAACAACATTAGCCTTTCCCGAGTGGTAGTCAATCGCCAGCTCGTAGTCTTTTAGCAACTCGAACCATTGGCGTTGTCTCAAATTCAGATCTTTCTGAGTCATCAAGTATTTCAAGCTTTTATGATCAGAATAAACATGACATTCCTTACCGAACAGATAGTGACGCCAAATTTTTAACGCAAACACAATAGCTGCTAATTCTAGATCGTGCGTCAGATAGTTCTTTTCATATGGCTTTAACTGTCTAGAAGCATAAGCTATAACTTTACCTTCCTGCATCAGAACACAACCCAAACCATTTAAAGATGCATCACTATAAATAACAAATTCTTTACCCGATTCTAGCTGAACTAGTACTGAAGCTTCGGTCAAAAGGGTTTTCAACTGATCAAAGCTTTTCTGGCACTTCTCTATCCACTTGAACTTAACATCTTTCTAAAATAGCTTCGTAATCAGAGCTGCAATCATAGAAAAACCTTTCATGAATCGTCTATAATAACCAATAAGTCCTAGAAAACTTCGGACTTCAGAAACATTCTTCGGAGGATTCCAATCGAGTATAGCTAAAATTTTGCTCGGATCAACCCGAATACCCGATACTGATACCACATGACCCAGAAAATTGACTTCACTTAAGCAAAACTCACATTTACTGAATTTCGCATACAACTGCTTATCTCGCAAAGTCTATAACACAAGTCTCAAATGTCGGCATGTTCAGTTTCATCACGAGAATAGATCAAAATGTCATCTATAAACACAACCACAAACCAGTCCAGATACGGTCTGAAGATTCGATTCATCAAATCTATGAAAATAGCAGGTGCATTAGTGAGTCTGAAAGGCATAACCAAAAACTCATAGTGTCTGTACCTCGTTCGGAAAGCAATCTTTGGTACATCTAAATCTTTAACTCGCAACTGATAGTAGCCTAATCTTCAATCTATCTTCGAAAACACTGTAGCCCCTTTCAGTTGATCAAACCGATTATCAATCCGTGGCAACGGATACTTATTCTTTATAGTCACCTTATTAAGTTGTCTATAATTGATGCACATTCTCATAGTTCCGTCTTTCTTTTTCACAAACAACACAGGTGCACCTCACAAAGAGAAACTCTGTCGCGTGAAACCTTTATCTGTCAATTCTTGCAACTGAGCTTTCAATTCTTTTAATTCAGTAGGTGCCATTCTGTATGGAGCTATGGATATCAGAGTCATCCCAGGCATTAACTCAATACCAAACTCTACTTCCCAAGTAGGTGGCAAACCCGGTAATTCTTCAGGAAATACATCTGGATACTCACGTACAACAGGGACTGATTCAATGTTTCTCTCAGCCACTTTACTGTCAAGCACGTAGGCAAAATAAGCTTTATACCCTTTTCTCACATATTTCTAAGCTAGCATCGAAGAAATTACTGTTGGTAAACCATACAAATCACTAGATTCAATCCGAATAACCTCATCATTCTGGCACCGTAAATTAATAGTCTTTCTTTTGTAGTTTACAATAGCATCAAGTAAAGTCAACCAGTCCATACCCAGAATTATGTCAAACTCATCAAATGGTGCAAAATCAAATTAGCCGAAAAGCACAAATCTCAAACCATCAAGGGACAATTCTTACACACTTTGTCAACCATAGCACACCGGCCCGAGGGATTTGACACTCTAATCATAAACTCAGTAGACTCAACAGACAGAGTCTTGCTGAATACTAATGTCTCACACACATAAGAATGAGTAGAACCAGGACCAATCAATGCAATTACATTAGTATCATAAAGAGTGAATGTACCAGTAATAACATCTGGGGATAAAGCCTCTTCTCGTGCGCGAATAGCATAGGCCCTGTAACGCCCCCGTACCTGAGACCATCGTTGGAGTCAAGCACGAAGTGTTACTAAACTTAATTCATCAATTAAACAACATAAACAACTTATTACCAACCATGCATGACAACCAAGCATTTGCACATCACCAATATCAAACATAACATAAATAGCTAGATTTATAGTCAGAATCATTAGCTCACTAAAGACCAATATATTTGGCCAAATAATAATAACACATGTTATAAAATTAGGTCCCTATACATGCCACTCACTTGATAAATCTAGCATATGTGTTTATACTGTCAAGGTGTTGGGTTGATAGTATGATGCTACCTCCGACGGTCTCCAACCCTGAGCTAACTTGACAACACTAAAAGAAATGGAAATGTAACACCCCTTGCCTGCATCCGAAGCCGGGACGGGGTTCGAGGTGCTATCTGACTTTTACTAACGTTTCTATACTAAACAGGGCCAAGAAATCTCAAACAATTAAAAACTTTTCTTTTTTTTTCATGCAATATGTCCCTTATGGGGCTTACGAGGCCCAAAACATGCATCCGGGGTGGTTCGGGACTAAACCGAGAACTTAAGAAAAACTTGGAAAATTCATGCTTTAATTATTATAAACTCATCACGTAATACCATAGCACATACATGCATAATTAAAATGGATTTACAACCCCGTAATCAAAATAGGCCAACACATACGGTTAAAGCCATATCACATACTCTAATATTTACACACCTATACATGCCATAGACCCAAAGTACTTGAAATCACTACACCAATAGCGTTAGCTCGACAGTGTGATAATATCTCCAGCGAACTCCAACCCGAGCAAACCTGGCAATCCTAGAGAACATGTGAAAGAAAGGGGGGTAAGCTTTACGCTTAGTAAGTTCTTAAGAAAACAATTAGCAGCTCATTTACATGTTTAATCAATGTTTACAATATATACTCAATTTGATGACAAGCTATCTTCCTTAGCAATAGTCACTAAATTATTTATAACTGGAGCTACGAAACTCAAAATCAATTGCCGTTAATTTTCCCTGAAAATAGACGTATATATCTTCTATCCATAAAATTTTCAAAATTTTTGGATTGACCAATCAATACCAGATTTTTCTTAAAGTTTCTCCTGTTTCACTGTTTTACTATTCTAACTATTCTTCACTTTGAATCAGATTTCTCATTGTACAGAATTCAAAACATGTTCTTGTTTATTTCATTTGAAACTAGACTCAGTAAGGAGTCTAATCATATAAATTTTATTTTATAACCATCATTTTACAATTTACAATGATTTTCTAAATACAGAACAGGGGACCTTGAAGTCATTTTGACTCTGTCGTACTCCACTTCAAATATCTCATTATCAGCAATTATTTTGCTTACACAGTTTCTTTTATAAGAAACTAGACTCATTAAGCTTTCATTACATAATTTATTTAGCCTCTAACTCAACTCCCACTATTTATGGTAAGTTTCCAAAAATCATGTTACTGCTGCTGTCCCAAGCAGATTTATTACAATCTACTCTTTCACACATTCTTTGCTTTCATATTATTTAAACATGTATATCATGTCATTCAAGATTGAACTTATATAACATAGGCATTTAAAATGCTTCACTATCAACTTTAATTCAATCAAAACGAACAAAATACAATATCATATCCACATTTAATTTTCCATGATCATAATCACATATAACAATCATATACTTCCACATAACTTCACAGATTTACCGAATGTACGATCACATTTATAGTTGTAACACTTATTCACATATGCATCACTTTATACACTTATAATTCAATCCAAATCAAAATCGCATACGAGTACATAATACGTACCTGGCCTTCATAATGTAACATACATAATCAGTAGTAGTTTACCTCGAACATTCAAATTCATAATCTTATTCGAATCATCGGCGTTAAGCCTGCTAAGTTTAAACCCCGAATTCAATCACCAACACAAAGCCTACGGGACTTTAAGCTCGGATATAGTACCAGTACGAAGCCTGCGGACCTTAAGTCCGGATATACATCAAATATCATGCATATTTAATCATATATTAACACATTTCATTCAACATATCACATTAGTAGTCATTTGCTACATTCGGATGTAAGCTCCATATGAACATTGTCATTTACATTTCGGTTCAAAAGTCATACATATCATGCTAGCACATAACACCATGATTTTGTCCTAATTTGGACAGCCAATAATTTACAGCATTACAGCAGCAAATTAATTAGTAATAAACTATCTTAAGTTCAATTTTAACTCCCTCATGCAGTAACCAGACAACATGCAAGTTAACTTCCAACATTCGGTCAAAGCATTTAAATAAAAGAATATGCATGCTAAATTTCCAGCATTTGGATAACATTTCAACTTGAAATTTTCCAGCCTTTCACCTTCAATATTTCGAATATTCAAAAGCAAAAAGAAGAGTACAACTAATCAATTAAAATTTTTGAACATAATTCAAGGTATATGTTCAACTAAATATTCATGTTAACTCATAATCAATAAGGTATTAAGTAGAAAATAAAAACATTATTAGCATGCATGCTATCTATATACAACAACCATTCAACTTCCATCTATTATCAACCCTTAATACACAAAACATCAAAAACAACATCAAAGAAATATAAACATCCATGACCGAATGTCATCTTCATCCATTTACAAAAAATTTGCCATGAGCTGACTTCTATACTTGATGACCACTCCAAATATACAAGGATTTTCAATGAAAGAGCATTAAACATACCTTAATCTATACATTCACCATAGCCGAATGCCTTAGCTTCATTTCCTTTTTCTTTTCTTTATGGTTTTTGGCAAAAATGTAAGAAAGGATGGGTGTTACTTTGTTTTTATCACCATTTTCTATTATATTTCATTTTAATAAGCTAATTACTAAATTAATCTTTGTAATTTAATATCAAAACCTTTAATGGTGGTCCATTACCGTCCACTTACCTATATAATGGCCAAATATCATTTAATGATTATATTTCTTCTTTCTTTCTCAACATTTGGCAAGCACAAGGCAAGGATGTATGGCTTCCCATTTTTTTTTATAATTTAAACCATTAACTATTATAATATAATATATAATGCATATATGGCTATTCAACCACCATCATGGCCAGCCACTTACATAAAAATGGGGAATTTGACATGCAAATCCCCATATTTTAAGCCACGCAATATTTGACCACTACACTTCAACCTACCACAATTTCAATATTTTTCACATAAGTCCTTTTTAATCAATTAGGTCCTTTAAATGACAAAAATAAAAGCATGAAACTTTCACACATGCACTTTCACTTATAATAGGCATAGAATATAACACTTAATTATTTTTGTGACTCGATTTTTGTGGTCCCAAAATCATTCCTGACTAGGGTCAAATTAGGGCTGTCACAGGAAAGGTGGGGGGTAAGCTTTATGCTTAGTAAGCTCACATGAAATAATAATAAGCAATTTACTAACATGCTTCCCACAATAAAACTAACTCATTTGTACATTTACACATGTTCTAGTTAAGCTGTTTTCTTGAGTAATAGTCACTAAATTATTTATATTTAGAGCTACGGAACTCCAAATTAAGATCCGTAAATTTTCCAAAAAACTAGACTCATATATATTTCCACCATAAAATTTTCAGAATTTTTAGTCCAGCCAATAAATACATTTTATTATTAAAAATCTCCCCTATTTTGCTGTTTAACAGCTTCGACCTTTCTTCACTAAAATTTATTTATCTCATAGTAAAAAACTCGGATGATGTTCTCGTTTGTTTTTATTAAAAGTAAACTCATCCAAGATTCTAGTAATATAAATTATACCCCAAAATTATTTTTCTATAAGTTTTAACAATTTTTCCAAGTTAGAACAGGGGATCTCAAATTCATTCAGACACTGTCTCACAAGAATTCAAATATCACATAATATGAAATTCTTTTGATTCCTCTGTTTCTTTTATGTGAAAATAGACTCAATAAAATTTAATTACATATTTTATTTGAAATTTAATTCAACTTACACAATTTTTGGTAAATTTTCAAATTCATGCACTGTTGCTGTCCAACACTGTTTTACTACTAAAGTTCACTTTTGCACAATTTCACTTAATCCCTTCCATTTTACCGAGGTTCGCTCAAATATCGAGCATATTGCTCATAAATTCAAATAAACATATACTTGCACTTGTTCATCACATAATCACTTTCACATTTATTTTCACTTAATCGATTTCCCGTTGAACTCATCAGAATAATAACAGATACACAATTGCCTGCACATTTTCTCATTTCCACACTTGTAGCCGAAGCTATCTGGTACGCATAGTAGCCTACACTTAGTACTACACATGCGACCAATTATCCGGTACACGTAGTAGCCTGCACTTAGTACTAAACACGTGACCTAACCATCTGATACACGTAGTAGCCTGCACTTAGTACTACACACGTGATCGAAGTTATCAGGTACGCATAGTAGCCTACACTTAGTACTACACATGCGACCAATTATCTGGTACACGTAGTAGCCTGCACTTAGTACTACACATGTGACCTCATAATAGCTCATTGGTATCGTTTCTATTCCGAAGTTTCAACCGGGAAATTCCTCACTTTTCAACATTTTACTAAATTGTCCATAATAAATTTAAATTCATAATTTACATCAAATAATCATTTGATAGGCAGCCACATTTCATATGATATCAAAATATATTAACATAAAAAGAATCGATAGATTATTTATATACGAACTTACTCGAAGTGTCGATCTCACTATCCATAGTACCAATTGTCCATTCATAGTATAATAAGGCACAACTCAAATAGAAATTTAGCTTTTAAGAATTTACATAACATAAATCACATATTTCATATATCACTTGTCATGTATCATCATTTTCTTGCACTTCATGTAACATTCTTTCATGTTATATTTCCACATCATAAACACCATTCCATCAACTTTTCCAATATATTAAATCATACAATATATGCAATAATAGTAAGAAATATAATTCAAACATAACATTGCATTATTATTATCATACGAACTTACCTCGATACAAAATATTAGCAATCGGGCCTATTCCTTGTAAACTTTATTTTTCCCTCGATCACGACTTGAATCTCGTTTCTCTTGATCTATAATACCAAATTAATTTATTTAATACATACATTCATCAACACAGCCTTTAATACAAACTTTGGCAAAATTACCATTTTGCCCCTAAACTTTTGCATAATTACACTTTTGCCCCTAGGCTCGGGAATTAAACTTCATCCATTATTCTTATGTTTTATGACATGATGATCATTTTTCCCTTCTATGACAACATCAAATTCTCACTCTAACATGCACTTATGACTATTAGGTATTTTTACCGATTAAGCCCTTTTACTCGTTTTCACTTAAAACCGAGTAGCATAAGTTGTCTAACATAATTTAAAACCTTATATTCTATCATAAAACACCAAAATACACAAATTTCACCTATGGGTATTTTTCCAAATACGAACCCTAGGTTGAATTATTGCTAGCATAAGTTTAATCAAGTTACCGGGATTCCAAAAACGTAAAGAACTTGAAAAACGGGGCTAGAACGGACTTACTGTTGAGCTTGGAAAGCTTGAAAACCCTAGCCATGGCTTCCCCCATGCTAATTTCGGCCTCCATATGGAGAAGATGACCATTTTGTGTTATTTTTCCCATTTTATTTCATTTAATATGCAAATGACCAAAATGCCCTTACTACTTAACTTTTAAAAAAATTCCATCCATGTCCAATTTTTGTCCACAAACTTCAAAATGGTCTAATTACCATTTAAGGACCTTTGATTTAAAAACTCATAACAACTAAACACTTCTAACATGTAAAACTCAACTTTTGCACTTTTTACAATTTAGTCCTTTTGACCAAATTGAGTGCCCAAACATCGAAATTTTTGAACGAAATTTTCACGAAATCATTCCGTGAAATCATATACCATAAAAATATAATAAAAATAAAATTTTCCTTCGTTGAATTTGTGGTCCTAAAACCACTGTTCTGACTAAGCCCAAAATCAGGATGTTACAGGCCCTGGCAGGTGTACGAGCCTCAGATCTGACTGTTGTATCTTTAGTCCCTCTCTGACTGCCTCTTGCATTACCCGCATTTCTGGGTGGTCTACCCTGAGCCGCAGTATTATCCGATCTCGTGTTCTGCACTGGATTTTCTTCATCTAGCCCTGGGCAATCTCGTATATAATGATCCATCGATCCACATTTAAAACAAGCCGATCATGCAATCTGCAACTGCCAGGATGTTGTTTACCACAGTGTTTGCACTCAGGTTGATTTGATCTGACATTCCCCATACTAGCTACTGAGGCAGCTCTCGAACTCATAGGTGGTCTATTCTGATCCCATCTAGAGTAACCCGAAGTGGCTCTAGAACGACTGAAATCATCTTAAAAATTCTTTGATGTTGAATGGAATGACTTACCGGTTGTTCTTTTGCGTGTATCTCTAGCTTCAAAGTCAGCTTTTCTTTTCTCTTTCCCGAGCTTTTTAGCTTTGCAGGCTCGCTCAACTAGTACCACGAACTTTTTTTATCTCAAGTATGCCAACTAACAGTTTAATGTCTTCATTCAGCCCATCTTTGAACCTTTTACACATTATGGCTTCGGTGGAAACACACTCTTGGGCATACCGACTAAGTCTCACAAATTTTCACTCATATTCTGTCACGGTCATCTGATCCTGTTTCAGCTCCAGAAATTCTTTTCACTTCTGATCAATAAATCTTTGACTGATATACTTCTTACGGAACTCAATTTGGAAGAATTCCTAGGTCACTCGCTCTCTCGGAACCACTGATACTAGGGTATTCCACCAGTGATATGATGTTTCTCGAAGAAAAGATTTAACACACTTCAAACATTCATTTGGGGTACAGGATAGCTCATCAAACACACAAGTAGTATTATCAAGCCAGAACTCAGCTCGCTCAGCATCGTCATCATCAGTAGCTTTAAACTCTTCGGCCCCATGTTTTCTGATTTTATCAACATGTGGCTTATACAATCTCAATGGATCACTTACTTGAGGTACAACAGGCATCGAAGATGTATTAATCGGGGGTGGAGGTTGTTGTGCAGCTGTGTTAGTTCGGATATATTGAGTAAACCAGTCATTCATCATTTGATAGAAGGCTTGTTTAGTTGATTACTCGAAGTTGGTCAAGAATCAACCGGCGCTGTCCCTTGCGTGGGAGCAGGCACTACACTCTCGACATCATCAGCTACAGCTCTATCAGGATCCATTTACTATATGAAAACACATTTTCAATTGTCAGAAATCATCACTATCACAGTATATAATATGGCATGTATAGCTAGACTCAAACGCGCTACGTTAGTCCTAGAATTGACTAAACCGTAGCTCTGATACCAACAAAATGTAACTCCCCTAACCCGTATCTGTCGCTGGATTAGGGATATAAGGCATTACCGATCATATTAAAATTCACACAGTTATGTATCACATATTATAGTTCGAAATTTTGATCACATCAATGATTATAACTAAAGCAATTATCGTAACTCAAGAATATATGTCATCCACAGCATAGTATAAATTTTACATGATCCAAATTATATACATCACTAATTTCGTTATTGAATATTAAACCCTTTTTTTATTTTTTTAATAAAAGTCCAGCACTTACTCAATATATACACCATTTGAAATAAATTTCATTGCCAAATCTTTTATACATATATGCGGCATCAACTATTTAATCTACATGAAACTCATGTATTTTGCATATTAGTACTAATCCAAAAAAAAAGCTTTCGGTTATAAATAAACTCATTTCATTCTCTAGTCTATTCGGCTATCATAAATCATTTGTACCTATTTGTGAATTTATAAGTAACTAGCAAGTTTATATAAATAGCCACATGTATATATATATAACATCCATAATATAAACACCTTTATACACAAGTAAAGCATATAAAAAATTTTTCAATTAATATAATAAGGTTGAATATCTTATACACATGCCTTAGTATAAATTATAAGTGAACATCAAATTATACCATGTATAAGTCTTGATTTTTACCTAACATGCACATGGCCAACCTTAACTTATTAACATCCAATAAAAACATATAGCCGAAACACAAAGTACCTTCATATGCCTTCAAAGTACCATCCCACTAATGTATTAATGGGATATTTACAACATAAATGCCCCAACTTAGAAAGCCTCTAACAATTTGGCCCTTATGTTTTAAACTAGCAAGTTTTCAATTTACGCGATTAAGTCATTTTATTTAATCAGATACCTAAACGACAAAATTAAATTGCGAAAATTTCATAGATATAAATTCACACAAAATAAACACAAAAAATAATTTTTAAATATTTTTCTGACTCAGATTCGTGGTCCTGAAACCACTGTTCCGATTAGGGTTTAAATTAGGCTGTTATAGATTTGGGGAGTGGATCATGGGATGGGAGAGTGGTGGTGCGAAAATGGGATTCCTCTTAAGCCATTCGGTTGCCTTAGAAGTCTTTAGCCATTCGGTCATTCCCCAATTGCCAAATTCTTTGAGGTCTTTTGCCGAATTTGTTTTACTGCTCTTTTTCCCTTCTATTCTCCCAGTTGTTCGGTTTTTTGCTCTTGGATTAATCGGCCACTTCTTTTCTCTGTCATTCACTTACTTGGGCTGAACATTATAAGGGTTACTTCAGGTTGCATTTTTCAAGTCTTTCTTTTCTTCCACTGTTTCTTTTTGGGTCTTGTAATAGTTCGATTTAGGGCCTAGTCAGAATAATTGTCTCTGGACCACAAATATGAAGTTAGAGAAATTATTTTATTATTATTTTGGAGTCATAGCATGTTTATATTAGTACAAGAAAAATTTGGTGAGTTAATTTTGACGGATGTGAGCCCTATTGTGAAAAAGGACTAAATCCCATAAAGTGTAAAAGTCCTAAATTGATAGATAAAGGTGTTAAATAGCTAGAGAACCTAAATTGGGGTTCTTTAAAGGGAAATTAGGCCCTTAGACACTAGCTTGGTCGGCCATGGGAGACAAAATTGGAGAGAAGGTCAAAATTATGCGAAGCGTATGTCACCAATTTTGACTAGTTGTAATTTTAATAACACAAAATGGAAAAGCTATCATTTTTCTTCCTTCTTAGCTGAAAATATTAGCCATTGTAGGGGGCTTGAGAGCTTAAAAATTTTCATCATCTTGAAGCACTCATAAGTAAGTGATTTCCATGTCCTTTGTTGATGATTTTTGTACTTTTGAGACCCTTGAAGCATGACCTTTCAAATGAGGGTGCTATCTTGCAAAATGATCAAGAGTTTAGGGTTTTTACATGAAGGGATTTGTGTTGGTTGTTGAGTTTTTATGGAAGAAAATGAGTCTTAGTTGTCTTATAGACAACTTTTGCGAAAGTTGTTAGCATGAAAATACCTAAAGGGACTATTTTGCACAAGTTGCAAAATAAATGATAAGTGTGTGAAATAGAGAGAACTTGGAGTTGCTATAAGAGCAAAAAGGGTTTAGATAAGCTTAAGATGTGAAGAAATTCAATAAAAATTGATTTTCGAGCATAGGGTAAAAAGGTCATTTGCCAAAGTCTTGGGGCAAAATGGTCATTTTGCCAAAGGTGTGAATTTTCAATTGCCTAATTGTGATTAGTGACTAAATGAGTGTATTTTGCTAATATAGATCAAGAATTTCCAACTTCGAACCAAGACTGGGGGAAAGCCAAGCAAATCGACTAAACCGACTACTTGTGTACGTTTTGTAATCCGAGGTAAGTTGTATATAAATAATACAACTACATTGTTAATGTGTGTACTAAATTATAATTGAAATTAACATAGCATGAATTGCTTGATTTTGGAATTGAGAAAGCATGATGATAATAGAGATAATAGAGTTCCCGTTTGAACCTAGGAAATAAATTGGATATTCATGCCATGATATATGGGTTATTTGGGCTAGTGTAAGACATGTCTGGGACATGCAACAGCTACGAAATGTGTCAGTGTAAGACCATGTCTGGGACATGGCGTCAGCATGGATATGTGGGAGCTAGTGTAGGACCATGTCTGGGACATGGCATCGGCCTCAGTGATGATAGCCAGTGTAAGATCATGTCTGGGACATGACATCGGCAACTTGCCCGTATTTAAGGATTATGGAATATCCGATAGTGTTTCGAATGGCTCAACAGTGAGTGTAGTGATTTTAGCGTAATGAAGAAAAGTATAAATGTGTTGTGAGTGGTATAGGTACCTAATTGATACGCATGAGATATAAACTCTATATACATGATTTGTTGGTTGTATGGACGGCAATAAGTAAGTTATACTTATGCCTACCTTGGTATCATGAGCATGGTGATTGTTGATGCATTGTTATTGTATATTACTTATATGCAACTTACTAAGCTTTAATGCTTACTCCTTTTCCTTTTCATTTCCTTTTGGTGCCACCTAATTAGCTCAAGGATCGTCGGAAGTCAGAGATATCGATCACACTATCAGTTGAAGAACCGGTATAGTTGGATTTATATTTTTGAATATGGTATGTATAGGGCTTAGACTTTACCGTTTTGTGTCTTTGAGAATTAGCCAATCGCAATGACTCGGGTTTGGAACCCTTCATTTCATATTAAGCCTTGAATGATGGCTAACACTCATTTTGATTTATAAAAGATGTATTGTCTTGGTATTGGTTGGTATTTGCATGGAACTAGGTATATAAGGGTGGCAACGAGGCTTGGTAAATAGCCTTATATTGTCTACAAGGGTAGACACACGGGTGTATGTCTAGGCCATGTGGGACACACGGTCTGCCACATGGGCGTGTAGTTCGGCCTTGTGTCTCCTGTGCATAAGAATTTCAAGTGAGTATGCATGGTATTAAACATTCGGGCAGAGACACGGCCGTATGTCTCAGCCTTGTGGAGGACACGACCTAGTACACAGATGTGTGCCATGGCCGTGTGACATTTTAGGGATGCTGACGTTAGAAACAGAATGTCCAAGTTTTTGCACATGGGCTAGAACATGGGCGTGTCATGGCCGTGTGAGGGACAGGGGCCATTGACACGGGCGTGTGTCCGGTCGTGTGAAAACCCCTTTAGAATTTTGGGCTAGCATAGATGATGATCTGGAGAGAGTAGAATTTTGGCTAGAAAATGCCATCCGGGTATTTGATGAATTATCATGCACACCTAAAGAATGCGCGAAGTGTGTGGTGTCACTTTTATGGGATTTGGCATATCAGTGGTGGAATACTCTCGTGTCTGTGGTACCGAGAGAAAGAGTAACTTGGGAATTTTTCCAAGAAGAGTTCCAAAAAAAGTATATTAGCCAGAGGTTCATGGATCAGTAAAGGAATGAATTTTTAGAGTTGAAGCAAGGTAATAAGACTGTAACGGAGTATGAACGTGAGTTTGTGAAACTCAACAAATATGTGTGGGAATGCGTATCCACTGCAGCTACCATGTGTAAGAGGTTTGAGGATGGACTTAATAAAGACATCCGAGTGTTTGTTGGCATCTTAGAGATAAGAGAATTTGTAATACTCGTCGAGAGAGCATGAAAGGCTAAGGAGTTAGTAAAAGAAAGGAGAAAAGCAGCTATTGAGTCGCGGGATTCAAAGAAGAGACAGAAGGGGAAATCATATCAGTCCTCGTCTAAAAGATCAAAGGATTTTGCTACCCGATCGAATGTTTCGGTGGGGTTTTCAAATAGAAACAAGAACCGGTAGAACACAACTTCTAGAGCTCAGACCGCTTCTATCGCGAGTGCTAGTAGTGCTCAGCCAAATAGGCCAGAATGCTTGTAGTGTGGCAGGCGTCATTTTGGCGAGTACCGAGGAAATGAGAGGGGTTTCTATAAGTGTGGGTCACTAGATCACTTTATTCGTGATTGCCCTGAGATGGGAGAGAGAAAGCAAGAAGTAAAGGCAAGCAGTGCTCTATTGAGGGGTAGACCACAAAAGAACCCAGAGAGCGGGGCTTCTAGCAGAGGTGCACCCAGAGACACTACAGTGAGGTCCGAGGGCAGAGCGCCTGCAAGAACTTATTCTATTCAAGCTCGGGAAGAGGCAGAGTCTCCTGATGTGATCACGGGTACTTTTTCTATCCATGATATAACTGTTGTTGCTTTAATTGACCCGGGATCTACCCACTCATATAATTGTATGGAATTGGTACCTCGTATGAGCATGCTAGTAGAGTCCATTGTGTTTGTGATCAAAGTGTCTAACCCTTTAGGCAAATATGTATTAGTGGACCAAGTGTGTCAGAATTGTCCTTTGACAATTAGAGGTCATTGTTTTCTGACTAACTTGATGTTATTTCCGTTTAATGAATTTGATGTAATCCTTGGGATGGATTGGTTGACTTCTCATAGTGTTGTAGTGGATTGTGGGAGGAAAGTTATTGAGTTGAAATATAAAGGCAGGAATGTTCTTTGAGTTGGACTAGATGAATCAGATAATGTACCTGTAATATTATCGTCTTTAACTGCTGAGAAATATTTGAGGAAAGGATATGAGGCTTATCTAGCTTTTGTGTTGAATACTCAAGTGTCTAAGTTGAAGATTGAGTCGGTACCAGTGGTCTATGAGTTTACAGACGTGTTCCCAGAAGAATTACCCGGATTACCTCCAGTGAGGGAAATCGAGTTTGGAATTGAGTTGGTTCTTGGTATGACGCCTATCTCGATTGCTCCGTATAGGAAGGCTCCAACCGAGTTAAAAGGCTTTAAAGAACAGTTGCAAGAGTTAAAGGATAAGGGCTTTGCGAGATTGAGTTTTTCACCGTGGGGTGCTCCAGTACTCTTTGTGAAAATGAAAGATGGATCGGTGAGGTTATGCATTGACTATAGGCAGCTCAACAAGGTAACAGTGAAGAAAAAATATCCTTTGCCAAGAATCGATGATCTGTTTGATCAGTTGAAGGGGGCCACTATATTTTCCAAGATTGATCTAAGATCCAGGTACTACTAGTTGAGAGTAAAAGAGCAAGACGTACCAAAGACTACTTTTTAGATGAGATATGGGCATTATGAATTCCTCGTTATGCCTTTTGGTCTGACTAATGCCTCGGTGGTATTATGGATTTGATGAACCGCATTTTCAGGCCATATTTGGATAAGTTTGTCATTGTCTTTATCGATGACATATCGATTTATTCACGTGATGAGAGCGAGCACGCAGAGCATCTGAGAGTTGTGTTGCAAACCTTGAGAGACAAGAGATTGTATGCCAAGTTCAGTAAGAGTGAATTTTGGCTTAAGGAGGTCGGTTTTTTAGGACATCTTGTGTTAGGAGACTGGATCTGAGTTAACCCAAGTAAGATTTTGGCTATTGTTGAATGGAGACCTCCGAAAAATGTGACAGAGGTTCGAAGCTTTTTGGGTTTGGTCGGATACTATAAACGGTTTGTAAATGGATTCTCTATGATAGCTACACCGATGATGAGACTACTAAAAAAGGATGTCAAGTTTGAATGGACAGAAAAGTGCCAGCAGAGTTTTGAGAAATTAAAAGCTTTGTTGACCGAAGCCTTAGTGTTAGTGCAACTGGAGTAGAGCAAGGAGTTTGTAGTATACAGTGACACCTCCTTAAATGGTTTGGGGTGCGTGGTTATGCAAGAAGGTAGGGTCACAGCTTATGCTTCAAGACAACTGAAGCCACATGAGAAAAACTACCCGACGCATGATTTAGAGTTGGCCGCCATCGTGTTCGCACTGAAAATTTGGAGACACCATTTGTATGGAGAGAAATGCCAAGTATTTACCAACCATAAGAGTTTAAAGTACTTGATGACTCAAAAGGAATTGAATTTACGACAAAGACGGTGGTTAGAGCTGATAAAGGACTACGAATTGATTATCGACTACCATCCGGGAAGGCGAACATTGTCGCCGATGCATTGAGTAGAAAATCGCTATTTGCGTTGAAGGCAATGAACGCCAATTTGGCTTTGCCTGATGATGGTTCGGTTCTAGCAGAGTTGAGAGCTAGATCGACATTTCTTCAAGAGATTCGAGAAGCTCAGAAAAGTGATGAGAAATTGCAAGCCAAGAGGACTCAGTGTGAGTCGGGAATTGAATTAGATTTTCGTATTAGTTTCAAGGGATGTTTAATGTTCAAAGATAGAGTTTGTGTACCCAAGGGTAATGAGATTATTCAGAAGATTCTTTAAAAGGCACATAGTGTTTGTTTTTCCATCCACCCAGGTAGTGTGAAAATGTACAATGACCTTAAAAAGATGTATTGGTGGTCGGGGTTGGAAAGAGACATTTCAAAGTTTGTGTCTAAGTGCCTAGTGTGTCAGCAAGTGAAGGCTGAACACTTATTAGCACAACTTTCCATCGACAAACTGACGATCAGTCAGAGAGAGTAATTCAGATATTAGAGGACATGTTACAATGTTGTGTCCTTGAGTTCCAAGGTAGTTGGGAAAAGCATCTCCGTGGAGGAAAATCCTCAGATTTGGTAGAAAATGCAAGTTGTGTCCTCGTTTCATAGGACCTTATGTGGTTACGAAGAGAGTGGGGCCAGTTGCCTACCGATTGGATTTACCACCGGAATTGGAAAATATTCACGACATGTTTCATGTGTCCATGCTATGTCGATTTAGATCAGATCCTTCGCATGTGATTGAGCCGACAGAGGTTGAAATTCTTCCGGACATGACTTATGGTGAAGAGCCAATCAAGATTTTGGCTCGGGAAGTCAAACAGTTGAGAAATAAAAACATAACACTTGTGAAAGTTTTGTGGCATAGACATGGAGTCGAGGAAGCCACATGGGAACCCGAGGGGACTATGAGAGATCAGTACCCGAACTTATTCATTGGTAAGATTTTCGAAGATGAAAATCCCTAAGGGGGAGAAATGTAACAGCCTGATTTAGGGCCTAGTTGGAATAGTGGTCTCTGGACCACAAATCTGAAGTTGGAGAAATTATTTTATTATTATTTTGGAGTCATAGCATGTTTATATTAGTACATGAAAAATTTGGTAAGTTAATTTTGACGGTTGTGAGCCCGATTGTGAAAAAGGACTAAATCTCATAAAGTTTAAAAATCCTAAATTGATAGCCAAAGGTGTTAAATATCTAGAGAACCTAAATTCGAGGTCTTTAAAGGGCAATTAGGCCCTTAGACACTAGCTTGGTCGGCCATGGGAGACAAAATTAGAGAGAATGTCAAAATTAGGTGAAGCTTATGTCACTAATTTTGACTAGTTGTAATTTTAATAACAAAAAAAGGAAAAACTACCATTTTTCTTCCTTCTTAGTTGAAAATATTAGCCATTGTAGGGGGCTTGAGAGCTTAAAAAGTTTCATCATCTTGAAGCACTCACAAGTAAGTGATTTTCATGTCATTTTTTGATGATTTTTGTACTTTTGAGACCTTAGAAGCATGACCTTTCAAATGAGGGTGCTATCTTGCAAAATGATCAAGAGTTTAGGGTTTTACCATGAAGGTATTTGTGTTGGTTGTTGAGTTTTTATGGAAGAAAATGACTCATAGTTGTCTTATAAACAACCTTTGTGAAAGGTGTTAGCATGAAAATACCTAAAGGGACTATTTTGCACAAGTTGCAAAATAAGTGATAAGTGTGCGAAATAGAGAGAATTTGGAGTTTCTATAAGAGCAAAAAGGGTTTAGATAAGCTTATGATGCAAAGAAATTCAATAAAAATTAATTTTCGAGCATAGGGGTAAAATGGTCATTTTGCTAAAGTCTAGGGGCAAAATGGTCATTTTACCAAAGGTGTGAATTTTCAATTGCCTAATTGTGATTAGTGACTAAATGAGTGTATTTTTCCAATATAGATCAAGAATTTTCAACTCCGAACCAAGACCTGAGGAAAGCCAAGCAAATCGACTAAACTGACTAGTCGTGTACGTTTTGTAATCCGAGGTAAGTTGTATATAAATAATACAACTACATTGTTAATGTATGTACTGAATTATACTTGAAATTAACATAGCATGAATTGCTTGATTTTGGAATTGAGAAAGCATGATGATAATAGAGATAGCAAAGTTCCCGTTTGAACCTAGGAAATAAATCAGATATTCATGCCATGACATATGGGTTATTGTGGGCTAGTGTAAGACATGTCTGGGACATGCATCGCCCTCGGGAAAGAAGCCAGTGTAAGATATGTCTGGGACATGCATCGACTACGAAATGTGTCAGTATAAGACCATGTCTGGGACATGGCGTCGGCACGGATATGTGAGAGCTAGTGTAAGACCATGTCTGGGACATGGTATCGGCCTCAGTCATGATAGCAGTGTAAGACCATGTCTGAAGCATGGCATCGGTAACTTGCCCGTGTTTGAGGCTTATAGAATATTCGATAGTGTTCCAAATGGTTCAACGGTGAGAGTAGTGATTTTATCTTAATGAAGAAAAGTATAACTGTGCTGTGAGTGGTACAGGTATCTAATTGGTACGCATGAGATATAAACTCTATATACATGACTTTTGGGTTGTATGGATAGCAATGAGTAAGTTATACTTATGCCTACCTTGGTATCATGAGATTGGTGATTGTTGATGCATTGTTGTTGTATATTACTTATATGCAACTTACTAAGCTTTAATGCTTACTCCCTTTCCTTTTCACTTCCTTTCAGTGCCGCCTAATTAGCTCAAGGATCGCCGGAAGTCAGAGATATCGATCACACTATCAGCTGAAGAACCAGTATAGTTGGATTTATATTGTTGAATATGGCATGTTAGGGCTTAGACTTTATCATTTTGTCTCTTTGAGAATTAGCCAATCGCAATGACTTGGGTTTGGAACCTTTCATTTTGTATTAAGCCTTGAATGATGGCTAACACTTATTTTTATTTATAAAAGATGTATTGTCTTGGTATTGGTTGGTATTTGCATGGAACTAGGTATATAAGGGTGGTAATGAGGCTTGGTAAATATCCTTATATTGTCCACACGGGCGTGTGTCTGGGCCATGTGTGATACACGGTCTGCCCCATGGGTGTGTAGTTCGGCCGTGTGTCCCCTGCACATAAAAATTTCAAGTCAGTATGCATGGTGTTAAACACACAGGCAGAGACACGACCGTGTGTCTCAGTCGTGTGGAGGACACGGCCTAGTACACGGGCGTGTGCCATGGCTGTGTGGCATTTTGTAACAGTCCAGTTTTGACCGTAATCGGAATAGTGGTTTTGGGAACACATATCCGAGTCAGAAAAATATTTTAATATTATTTTTTCATGCCTATTATAAGTGAATTGACATGTGTGAAGGTCTCGTGTGAAAATTTAACTATTTCTTTGCTAAATTTGCAAAAATGACCTAATCGCGTAAAAAGTAAAAGTTGTGTGCTAGATGTTAAAAGTGCCTATTTGATTTGGCTTATTAAAGGTGAGGTCCTTAAGATGTTATAAACCCAAGTACATGTTAGTGGATGATATGGATTGGTAATATGGTAAATATAGTTAATCTTAAAGGGTGGTTAGGTAAATAGCATATTAATGTATATTAAAATAAAACAAAAGATAAAAAAATGGCCATTGTCATCTTGTATTACCGAAATTTAAAAGAAAAAAAAGCCATTGAAGCTTCAAAGTATTCGGCCATTGCATGAGTGAATAGGTAAGTTTATTTTGCTCAATTTTTGATAATTTCTGTGTTTCTAATATCGTTGCTTTGTGTTCTAGCTAGCCCATGCTTGAATTCATGGAATTGTTGATGATTTGGAAATGTACCATGTATAAAATCATGAGTTTGGTGATGTTATATGTTGAAATATGAAAGTTTGATGTTGGGTTTACATGTTTTGTCTTTGGATTTTTGTTGAATTTGAGTAATTTGGGCTAATTTGTAAAAATTTATTTTGAGGGACTAAAATGTGAAATAAATGAAATGTGAGGACTGATATGAGAGCTATGAAAATTTGACTAAGCTTCTGTACAAATTATGTGTATTTTGTGAATTAGGGACTAAAGTGTCAAAATGTGAAATATGAGGGCTATTTTGCAAAATGCCCTAATTGTGTGTATATGGATTATTTTGAATGATTTGGTGAATAAAAGGGTTAATTTTGAATACATATAGATCAAGAAAAAAGGAATTCGAATTTAGATCGAGGGATGTCGAAGATTATAGAATAAACGTTCGAGTCGACAATTTTGAGTACTAGGTAAGTTCGTACGTAAAACATGATATTATAAGTACATATTGTTGTTTTGATTATGCATAGATGTATAAATAACTGAGCTGGATGTATATGATGATGAAACAAGGGTATTTGGCACTAAGTGTGCGATTTATACTAGCTTCGGCTACTTGAGGCACTAAGTGTGCGATACCGACTTAGCTTCGTTTAATTGAGATGGCACTAAGTTTGCAGAATTGTTCTAGCCCCGGCTAACCTTTATAGCACTAAGTGTCTGGATGGTTAAAATACGAATAATTGACAGAAAGTCTTATAATATTCAACGAGAGGTAAGTATGAAAGTAAATAAGTACGGAACGCTTCAGGTATGTACGATACCTAGGGGGTAGATGGTATTACGTATATTAAGTTCACAGAATTGATATGGTCATATGAATTGAAAATGTGTAAATACTTATGTGTTGGTGTTTTATGTTTTATATTTTATTGATGATTTTAGTACGAGCTTACTAAGCTTTTGAAAGCTTACTTTGTGTGTGTTTGCATTATTTTATAGATATCAAAACTACTACAAGCTTGGGGATCATCAAGGATCGTCAACACACTATCGAACTTCATTTTGGTACTTTTGAAAATTATATTTTGGAAGTATGGCATGTATAGGCTAGTAGTTGTGAAAGTATGTTTTTGTGATGTATATACTTAACCATGTGATTTGGCTAATTTGTGCTTGAACTCATAGTTGATAATGGTTTATGGTATGTGATGTTATTATGCAATTGTGGTATGTTTTTTAGTTGTATTAAGAAAATGGTAAATTTGATGAGTTCATGGCATGAGATTGCTATAGCACAAATATTGGTTGTATTGGTGGTAGAAATATGCTTGTTTTCTTTGCTTGTAGGTTGACCCAATTGGGGTGACAAATTGGCTATTCAAATGGCCTATTTTTGTCCACACAGGCAGAGACAAGGGCGTGTGTCTCAGTCGTGTGCGACACACGGCCATGTTGCACGATCGTGTCTCCCCTAGGGTACCCTTCAATTGTAAGTCAGGTTAGCACATGGGTTAGAAACACGGGCGTGTGGTCCGGCCGTGTGACTTTTATTGGTATGATGACAACACAAATAGAATATTCCCTATTTTTGGCACGACCTAACACACGATCAAGACACGGGCGTGTGCATAGCACACGGGCTGAACACGGGTGTGTGGTCTGGTCGTGTAGGCAAGTCAGTAGCTATGCCCTGTTTTGCCACGGCTTTGACACACGGGCGTGTCTAGACCGTGTGAGGCACACGGCCTGTTCACACGGACGTGTGACCTTTTAAGAGTTGAAAATTCTTTTAAGTTCTGAAACTTTCATATGTTGTCAATTTGGTTCCGAATGCATGTTTTATGTATTGTATACTCACTTTTATGATCTTTTTGAATGTGAATGTATGAAATTTACAGTAATGAAATGATATTTTGTATTCGGTTATTCTGAATTGTGTTATGGATTAAGTAATGCCTCTTAACCTACTCCGACGACGGATACAGATTAGGGGTGTTACATTTTATGGTTGAGTCGATTCTAGGACTACCATAGTGTATGTGAGTCTAGCTATACATGCCATATTTATGAATTGCGATAGTGTGATGAATCCTGACTTTAAAATGTTCTTTTATATAGCAATGGATCCCGATAGAGCTGTAGCAGATGATGTTGAAAATAATGCGCCTGCTCCCGCGTAAGGGACAGTGCAAGCTGATTCACGACTGGCTACGAGTATCCGAGATGGTGAGGCTAAACAAGCCTTCTATCAGATGATGAATGATTGGTTCACTCAATATATTAGAATCAATTCGACTGTACAACAACCTCCACCCCCGGTTAATTCTCCTCAAACTCCTATTATGCCACCAATGAATCCGGTACAGATAAGTAGACCACCAATCGATAAGATTAGAAAATATGGGGCTGAATAGTTTCGAGCTACAACCAATGATGATGCTAAAAAAGTTGAGTTTTGGTTAGAGAACACAATAAGAGTGTTTGATGAGTTGTCCTTGAGTCTAAAAGAATGTATAAAATGTGTCGTTTCACTATTGAGAGACACGGCGTATCATTGGTGGAAAACTTTGACGTCTGTGGTTCCGAGTGAACGAGTAACATGGGATTTCTTTCAAGCTGAATTCTGAAAGAATACATTAGTCAGAGATTCATTGATCAAAAGTACAAAGAGTTTCTCGAGCTTAAACAAGGCCAAATGTCTGTCATAGAATGTGAGCGGGAATTTGTAAGGTTGAGAAAATATGCCCGAGAATGTATATATTCGGAAGCAATAATGTGCAAGAGATTTGAAGACGATTTGAGCGAAAATATTCATTTGCTATTTGGGATCCTGGAAATCAAAAAATTCGTGGTGCTTGTTGAACGAGCATGTAAAGCTGAAGATCTTGGGAAAGAGAAAAGAAAAGCTAATTTTGAAGGTAGAGAGGTACGAAAGAGATTATCGGGAAAATCATTTCAATCTAGATCAAAGAAATTTAGAGATGACGGTAGTCGTTCAAAGACTAGTGTGGGAAATTCAAACAAAGATCGTGCTAGATCACAATCGAATTTCAAATCTTCAGCCACGTCTGTTGCCAGTGTTGATAATGCAAAGAATGAAAAACCTGAGTGTGATCAATGTGGAAGATGACGTTTTGGTAAATGCTGGGGAAAAAGTAATAACTGAGCTTGTTATAGTTGTGGTTCAAGAAATCATTTTCTTAAAGATTTCCCAGATTTAGCTGAAAAAGATAACGTTCAGAATCCGAGGCAGAGTGGTAATGTTTCTCGTGGTAGACCTCCCAAAAATTTGGGAAATGTAAGTGGTAGTCAGAGAGGAACGAAAGACACAACTGTTAGATCTGAGGCTCGTGCACCTGCCAGAGCCAATGTTGTTCGAGCTCGCGAGGAAGCTTCAACGCCAGATGTGATTACGGGTACATTTACTCTCTATGATACTTCTGTGATTGCTTTGATAGATCCTAGATCGACACATTCGTATATATGCATGAACTTAGTGAACAGTAAGACTTTGCCTATTGAGTCTACTGAATTTGTAATTAGAGTTTCGAACCCCTTAGGCAGATATGTTCTGGTTGATAAAGTCTGCAAGAATTATCCGTTAATGTTTCGAGACAATTGTTTTTCGGTTGATCTTATGTTATTTCCTTTTGATGAATTTGATATAATTCTGGGTATGGATTGGTTAACTTTGCATGATGCTGTGGTGAATTGCAAACGAAAAACTATTGATTTGAGATGCAAGAATGATGAAATAGTTAGAATTGAATCTAGTGATTTGAATGGATTGTCTGCTGTGATATCTTCGATGAAAGCTTTAAGTACTATAAGAAAGGGTTGTGAAGCTTATTTTGAATATGTGATTGATTTAAGAGTGTCAGAAAAGAAAGTTGAATCTGTACCTGTTGTCTGTGAATTCCCTGATGTGTTTTCTGAAGAACTTCCGGGATTACCTCCAGTTAGAGAGGTAGAATTTGACATTGAATTGGTACCTAGTACTACTCCAATTTCGATAGCTCCATACAGAATGGCTCTGACCAAAGTAAAAGAATTAAAGTCTCAGTTGCAAGAGTTGACTGATCGAGGGTTTGCTAGACCGAGTTTCTCACATTGGGATGCTTCGATTCTATTTGTGAAAAAAAGAAAGATGGTACAATGAGAATGCGTATAGATTATCGTCAGTTTAACAAAGTGATTGTCAAGAATAAGTATCCCCTGCCCTGAATTGATGATTTGTTTGATCAGTTGAAAGGAGTTGCTATGTTTTCGAAAATAGATTTGAGATCAGGATATTATCAGCTGCGAGTGAAACACTCAGATATTCCAAATACTGCTTTTAGAACGAGGTACGATCACTATGAATTCTTAGTTATGCCTTTTGGATTGACTAATCAACATGCTATCTTTATGGATTTGATAAATAGAATTTTCAAACCGTATTTAGATCAATTTGTTGTGGTATTCATTGATGACATATTGATTTATTCACGTGATGAATCTGAACATGTCGAGCATTAGAGATTAGTGTTAGAGACTTTGCGAGATAAACAGTTGTATGCGAAATTCAGTAAATGTGAGTTCTGGTTGCGAGAAGTCAGTTTCTTGGGTCATATTGTATCAGCATCTGGTATTCGGGTTGATCCGAGTAAAATTTCAGCTATTTTAGACTGGAAACCTCCGAGGAATGTTTCTAAAGTCCGCAGTTTTCTGGGACTTGTTAGTTATTATAGAAGATTTGTGAAAGGTTTTTCGATGACTGCGACTTCGTTGACAAAACTATTACAGAAAGATGTGAAATTTGAGTGGTCTGAAAAGTGTCAGAACAACTTTAATCAGTTGAAAGCCTTCTTAACTGAAGCTCCGGTATTGGTACAACCTGAATCGAGTAAAGAATTTGTGATCTACAGTGATGCTTCATTAATTGGCCTAGGATGTGTTCTAATGCAAGAAGGAAAAGTCATTGCTTATGCTTCGAGACAATTGAAGCCGCATGGAAAGAATTATCCAACGCATGATCTTGAGTTAGTTGCGATTGTGTTTGCTCTAAAGATTTGGTGCTATTACTTATTTAGTGAGAAGTGTCATGTATATTCTGATCATAAGAGTTTAAAGTATTTAATGACTCAAAAAGATTTGAATCTGAGACAAAGAATATAGCTTGAATTACTAAAGGACTACGAACTTGTGATTGATTATCACACGGGTAAAGCAAATGTTGTTGCTGATGCTTTGAGTCGAAAATCGTTATTTCCTTTGCGTGCGATGAATGTTCATTTAGTTCTATCTGATGATGGTTCAATTTTAGCTGAATTAAAAGCAAGACCTTTGTTCTTACAACATATTATCGAAGCTTAGAAAATTGATAATAAGATTTTAGCTAAACTAGCTCAATGTGATGTAGAATCTGATTCAGAATTCAGAGTTGATAAAAATAATTGTTTAAGATTCTGAGATCAAATTTGTGTTCTGAGAAATCTAGAGTTAATTCAAATGGTTCTGGGTGAAGCCCACAATAGCCGATTATCTATGCATCCAGGTAGTATGAAAATGCATAATGACTTGAAACAGCATTATTGGTGGTCTGGAATGAAAAGAGATATCTCCGATTATGGTTTCGGAGGGGAAATGGGACCGAATGACCATGGACTTTATTTCGTATTTGCCCCTGTCTCCGAGAAAGAAAGATGCAATTCAGGTTGTAGTTGATTGTTGACGAAATCAGCTCATTTTATTCTGGTTCGATCTGATTACTCACTTGATAAATTAGCTAAGTTATGCATTTCTAATATCGTGAGATTGCATGGTGTGCAATTGTCGATAGTGTCAGATAGAGACCCGAGATTTACATTGCGATTCTGGAAGAAGTTGCAAGATGCTCTGGGTACTAAATTGCACTTTAGTACCGCTTTTCATCCTCAAACGGATGATCAATCCGAGCGGATTATTCAGATACTTGAGAATATGTTGAGATGTTGCATTCTTGAGTTTGAAGGTACGTGGGAACAATATCTACCTTTGAGTGAATTCGTTTATAATAACAATTTTTAGTCGAGCATTAAAATGGCACCATACGAAGCTTTATATGGTCGTAAATGTCGTACTCCTTTGTATTGGACTGAGCTCAACGAAAATAAGATTCACGGGTTGATTGATAAAAGAAACTGAACAGAAAGTAAAGGTGATCCGAGATAGTTTAAAGGCAGCTTCCAACCGTCAGAAATCATATGCGAATTTGAGAAGAGAAGACATTGAATTTGAGATCGGTGATAAAGTGTTTTTGAAAGTGTCTCTGTTGAAGAAAGTGCTTCGATTTGGTAGAAAAGGCAAGTTGAGTCTGAGGTTCATCGGGTCGTATGAAATTATCGAGCGTATTGGGCCGGTTGCATATAGATTGTTGTTTCCACTGGAGCTAGAAAAGATTCATAATGTATTTTATGTATCGATGCTTCAACGATACAGATCCAATCCTTCACATTGAATCCCTCCATCTGAGATTGAAATTCAGTCTGATATGACTTACGAAGAAAAGCTGATCCGAATCCTAGCTCGAGAAGTTAATGAGTTACGAAACAAGAAAATTCCATTAGTTAAAGTGATGTGGCATATACACGGTGTTGAAGAGGCCACGTGGGAGCCTGAATATGCTATGAGACAACAATATCCAAGTTTGTTTAATGGTAAGATTTTTCGAGACGAAAATCCCTAAAGGGGAGAATTGTAACAGTCCAGTTTTGACCCTAGTCAGAATAGTGGTTTCGAGACCACATATCCAAGTCAAAAAATATTTTAATATTATTTTTTCGTGCCTATTATAAGTGAATTGACATGTGTGAAAGTCCCGTGTGAAAATTTAACTGTTTGTGTGCTTAATTTGGAAAAAGGACCTAATCGCATAAAAAGTAAAACCTGTGTGCTAGATGTTAAAAGTGTCTATTTGATTTGGCTTATTAAAGGTGAGGTCCTTAAGATGTTATAAACCCAATTACATGTTAGTGGATGATATGGTTTGGTAATATGGTAAATATAGTTAATCTTAAAGGGTGGTTAGGTAAATAGCATATTTGTATATTAAAATAAAGCAAAACATAAAAAAATGGCCATTTTCATCTTGTATTCGGCCATTGCATGAGTGAATAGGTAAGTCTATTTTGCTCAGTTTTTGATGATTTATGTGTTTCTAATATCGTTGCTTTGTGTTCTAGCTAGCCCATGCTTAAATTCATGGAATTATTGATGATTCAGAAATGTACCATGGATAAAATCATGAGTTTGGTGATGTTATATGTTGAAATATGAAAGTTTGATGTTGGATTTACATGTTTTGTCTTTGGATTTTTGATAAATTTGAGTAATTTGGGCTAATTTGTAAAAATGTTATTTTGAGGGACTAAAATGTGAAATAAATGAAATGTGAGGACTGATATGAGAGCTATGAAAATTTGAGTAAGCTTTTGTACAAATTATGTGTGTTTTGTGAATTAGGGACTAAAGTGTCGAAATGTGAAAATATGAGGGCTATTTTGCAAAATGCCCTAATTGTGTGTATATGGATTATTTTGAATGATTTGGTGAATAAAAGGGTTAATTTTGAACACATATAGATCAAGAAAAAAGGAATTCGGATTTAGATCAAGGGAAGTCGAAGATTATAGAATAAACGTTCGAGTCGACAATTTCGAGTACTAGGTAAGTTCGTACGTAAAACATGATATTATAAGTACATATTGTTATTTGATTATGCATAGATGTATAAATAACTGAGCTGGATGTATATGATGATGAATCGAATGTATTTGGCACTAAGTGTGCAATTTATACTAGCTTCGGCTACTTGAGGCACTAAGTGTGCGATACTGAGTTAGCTTCGTTTAATTGAGATGGCACTAAGTATGCAGAATTGTTCTAGCTTCGGCTAACCTTTATAGCACTAAGTGTATGAATGTTTAAAGTACGAATAATTGATAGAAAGTCTTATAATATTCAACGAGAGGTAAGTATGAAAGTGAACAAGTACGGAAAGCTTCAGGTATGTACGATACCTAGGTGGTAGATGGTATTACATATATTAAGTTCACGGAATTGATATGGTCATATGGATTGAAAATGTTTAAATACTTATGTGTTGATGTTTTATGTTTTATATATTATTAATGATTTTAGTACAAGCTTACTAAGCTTTTGAAAGCTTACTTTGTATGTGTTTGCATTGTTTTATAGATATCAAAACAACTACAAGCTCGAGGATCGTCAAGGATCGTCAGCACACTATTGAACTTCATTTTGGTACTTTTAAAAATTATATTTTGGAAGTATGGCATGTATAGGCTAGTAGTTGTGAAAGTATGTTTTTGTGATGTATATACTTAACCATGTGATTTGGCTAATTTGTGCTTGAAATCACAGTTGATAATGGTTTATGGTATGTGATGTTATTATGCAATTGTGGTATGTTTTAGTTGTATTAAGGAAATGGTAAATTTGATGAGTTCATGGCAAGATTGAGTGATGTTTTTTATATGATTTTACCTTATGTTTAGCATGAATTGGTAAGGTTTATGAGTAGGAAATGGTTGATATTGTTATGTTATAAATGATGATTGTTATAGAATAAATATTGGTTTTATTGGTGGTAGAAATATGCTTGTTTTCTTTGCTTGTAGGTTGACCCAATTGGGGTGACAAATTGGCTATTCAAATGGCTTATTTTTCTCCACACAGATAGAGACATGGGCGTGTGTCTCAGCCGTGTGAGACACACGGCCATGTTGCACGGTCATGTGTCCCCTGGGGTACCCTTCAATTGTAAGTCATGTTAGCACACGGGCGTGTGGTTTGACCGTGTGACTTTTATTGGTATGATGACATCACAAACAGAATATCCCCTATTTTTGGCACGGCCTAGTACACGGTCAGAACACGAGCGTGTGCATAGCACACGGGCTGAACACATAAGCACGTGGTCCGGCTGTGTGGGCAAGTCAGAAGTTATGTCCTATTTTGCCACGGCTTTGACACACGGGCGTGTCTAGACCGTGTGAGGCACACGGCCTGTACACACGGGCGTGTGACCTTTTAAAAGTTGAAAATTATTTTAAGTTCTGAAACTTTCATATATTGTCAATTTGGTTCTGAATGCATGTTTTAAGTATTGTATACTCGCTTTTACGATCTTTTTGAATGTGAATGTATGAAATTTATAGTAATGAAATGATATTTGATATTCGGTTATCCTGAATTGTGTTTTGGATTAAGTAATGCCTCTTAACCTACTCCAGCGACGGATACGGATTAGGGGTGTTACACATTTTAGGGATGCTGACATCAGAAACAGAATGTCCAAGTTTTTGCACACGGTTAGAACACGGGCGTGTCATGGTCGTGTGAGGAATATGAGCCGTTGACACGGGCATATGTCCGGCCGTTTGAAAACCCCTGTAGGTGTGAATTAGAATTTAATTCCACATGGGTATGGGACACGGGCATGTCCCTAGATGCCTAGGCTGTGTGAGCCACATGGGCCATCAGCACGACCATGTTAAAATGGTCACACGGGTGTGTTACCCTTTCACACGGATGTCTGACCTGTTCAAGGACGAAATTTTCATAGTTGGTTTAGGGACCTAGAATGGTCCCAATTAGTTTTCAATGACCGATTTGGGACTCGTAGGCCCATGATAAGAAGTCTTGTAACACTCCTAACCCGTATCCGTCACCGGAATAAGGTTATGAGGTATTACTTGACTGAACAAAACTTCTATAAGGTCAAAGATACTTACCAGACATAAATTATCAACAATGTAAACATGTCTCATTGATTTTCCGTAGGAGCTCTTATAAATTTCCAAAATGACTCACTATCAAAACATAACCGAATATCTAATAACAATTTACATACTATCAAGTTATAACTAAAACATTTCACCACATTAGTTCAATTATAAGGCTTCTCTAAACAAAATGAGCAAGCCATCTTCGCATGGCTATAATGTATACAAGTCGAAATATCATTCTACCTATAGTCTATCCTATACATGCCTTAAACCATGATGATATACAATCTTCTCAACTCACATAATGACTCGATAGTGTGATGATATCTCCAGCCCTTCCAACTCAAGCTAAAGTATAAACCTATAAGAAATGGAAAAGAGAACACGGAGTAAGCTTCAATGCTTAGTAAGTTTTAAGCAATGCAAACAATTAATTTACTTATAGATCGATTATTCAAATTTTCAAGAAATCATTCCTAGATAATTTCCATTTTGGCCAAGTATCCATGAACATAATGCGTATGTAGCAAATTCACCTCACTTGAATTTGAACTGAATTGAAACCAAATATTGAAATCAAAAATAAGATCATAAGAACTCGAAAAGCATCTCATTAACAAGTTTTAACCATGTTTGCAACAAAATCACAAATTCACTACAAGTTGTCTTCCTGAGCGATAGTCACTAAATTATTTATAAATGGAGCTAAGAAACTCCAAATCAAGTGCTGTTAATTTTTCCTGAAAATAGACTCATATATCTTCCATCCATAAAATTTTCAGAATTTTTGGTTTGACCAATCAATACCAGATTTTTCTTGATATGTTCCCCTGTTTCACTGTTTGACTATTCTGAACACTCTTCACTACAAATCAAATTTCTCATTATACAGAATGCAAAATATATTATAGTTTATTTCATTTGAAACTAGACTCATTAAGGAGTCTAAGAATATAAATTTTATCTTATACCCATTTTTGTACCATTTATAATGATTTTCTGAAAACATAACAGGGGACCTTAAAGTCATTTTGACTCTGTTCCATGCCACTTCAAATATCTCATTATTGGAAATTATTTTTCTTACACGGTTTCGTTTATAAGAAACTAGACTCATTAAGATTTCATGACATAATTTATTCAGCCTCTAACTCAACTCCCACAATTTATGGTGATTTTTTGAATTCACGTTACTGCTGCTGTCCCAAGCAGATTTATTACACATTCTTTGCATTCATATTATTTAACATGTATATCACCAAATCAATCTCATGTAACCTTTCACCATAACTGAATACACACATACACATATGAGATTTTCACATATACTTCTCATTTCGCATTCATGATTCAATTCCGATCAATCTAACATATAAAAGTATATAATACATACCTGACCAACTTAATGCATTTAACATATTCAATGGTAGTTTACTACGAACATTCGAAATCATAATCTTACTCCAATCAGCGGCATTAAGTCTGCTAGGTTTAAAACCCAAATCCAATCACCACCACAAAGCATGCGGGACTTTAAGCCCGGATATAATACCAGCACAAAGCCTGCGGGACTTTAGCCCGGATATAACACCAGCACGAATGCCTTCGGGGCTTAGCCCGGATATAACACCAGAACGAATGCCTTCGGGACTTAGCCCAGATATAACACCAGCACGAATGCCTTCAGGACTTAGCCCGGATATAACACCAACACGAATGCCTTCGGGACTTAGCCCGGATATAACACCATTATAAAGTCGTCTCATAAACAATTCATATAATATAGCATGTATACCTGTTCACTTTGCTCTATTTAATCATTCAATATTTTGCACACTAAGTGTCATTCTCAATATCTCGCACATTAAGTGTCATTCTCAATATTTCGTACACTGAGTACCATATTTGATTGCCCCGCACACTAAGTGCCACATTTTGTCGATATGTCGTCAGATATTAAAATATTCACGTATATACAATTTATACGATATCAAAGCATTAGAAACGTAAATTTAACAATGCTTATTATATACGAACTTACCTGGCTAAATTGTAGAGATACCAAAGTTCAGGGGTATTTTGGTAATTTTCTCCTTTTCCTCGATTTTCCACCCAATCTTGATCTAAATTAGTAATTTCATTCAATATATTAATTTAGACAGTAAAACACCTCATTTCATACAATTTGGTCATTTTTTCATTTTTACAAAATTACCCTTAAAGTTTTACTTTTATTCATTTTAGTCCCTGAGCTCAAAACATGCAAATTAACCATTTTAACCATAATTAAGCTTAGCCAAATGTTCATGGTATCAAAACAGTCCGTAATTCACTTTATGGAAAAATTATAGTTTTGCCCCTAATATTTCAACTTCTTTACAATTTAGTCCCTATATCATAAAAATGCAAATTCATGAAATTGAGTAAAATTCTACTATAGAAGAATATCACTAGTGTCTCTAGCAGCCCACACATTTCATTGATTTGACATTTTAACCACAAATTTTTCACATTTATCAATTTAGCCCTTAATTGTCAATTTCACAAAAATTCACTTAACAAAAAGTGTTTAACTATCAACAAGGACTCATATTCTTCCATTAAACTTCAAAACCCTATTATACTCATCAATGGAAAATATCAAACTATTCAATGGTTTTGCAAAATAGCCCCCTCATTAGATAGATTAAGCAACAACGATCCCGAAAATATAAAAATAATTAAAAACGGGACTAGAAATGCCTACTATGCATTAGCCGAAAGTTGGAAGCTTCTTCCATGGCTTCTCAAGCTTCATATTCGGCTGGTAAAAAGAGAATGAAAAAGATGACACCTTGATTCTTTTATTTTATTCATTTTATTATTATTTTTAACCAATTTACAATATTAACCTTTATACACTTTATTTATTACACCAAATGCCAAGCCATCATATCCCACTATCTCTTTAATGGGCTAATTACCAAACAAGGACTTTCACTTTTAAGTTCTATATCTATTTAATACCTTTAGCTTATAGAACAGAACTTTTGCACTTTACGCAATTTAGTCCTTTTTGCTTAATTAACTATCGAAACGATAAAATTTTTCAACGAAACTTTAATACCATCTTATTGCCACTAGTAAATATTTATAAAAATATTTACGACTCGTTTTATAGAAACAAGGTCCCGATACCTCATTTTCTAAACCCACTTGACCTTAGGGTCATACCACTTGAACTTAATAAATCGCTTATAAAACAAAAATCACAATATCAAAAATACTTTTTTTTTAAAATCACAATTAGCTCGTAAATATTAAATATAATATTTACAAACCTACTCGTCGGATTTGGTGGCCCCGAAACCACTGTTTCGATTAACCCTAAAAACGGGCTGTTACAACTCTAAAGTAAATATAGAAAAAGTTTTAAAATTTGACTGAATCTCGGTGACTTGAGATTGATCGTAAGTATGAGATCAAGTGAGGTAATGCCTTGTACTCCGCCCGGCGTGGGTTACGGATACGGGGTGTTACAGGTCTGTTGTGTTGACCGAGTATTGTTTCTCTTCTTTCCTTGATTACCCTTATGCCCCTTTGTTTTTCTCTTGTTGAAACCAAATATCCCTTTTCAAATGTGTCGACTTTTAGGCTTGGGTTTTGGCAGGATATTGGTTAGTCTTCTTCTTAGGAAATTTTAATTTCATTCTCTGTGAGCCGAATGTATCCTTCTCATTCATTCTTTATTCCACCTTAATGATTGTCATTTAACACTGTGGTTATGCCGATTGTTGTTTGGGGCCCAATCTCAATAGTCAAGGGGGTTAGGCCGATCATTCTTTCCCAACAAGTGATCTTTTCACTCGTGGTAAGTGCTTTAAGTGATTGATATATTTATGTTGGGTTATAGATTCTTATGAATCATTTTAACTATTTCGTGTAAAGGTTAAAGCATTGGAGAGAACGTTGGTTTTGTAACTGAAGGAGTTTTGCAATTGTTCGATTGGTAAGTAGTGATAAATCGATTAAAGTATTTTCAATACTATGGTTTTGGATAAACCACAAATATGGAATGATGGTGGGATTGTTGTTAATCATAGGTGTTTTGATCTCGGAAGCATTTCTACTACAATCTCATAACAGGTGTGTGCAACACTACCATTAGATGTGAAACGGCAAAAGCTGAAAAGCCGAAAAGTTAAAAAGTGGGTTGTCGACACCACACGGGCATGTGGCCACCCGTGTGGCAGGCCGTGTGACAAAACATGGTTGTGTGATCGACGAGAAGGCCATGAACGATTTCATGGGCCGAAACGGTATTGGGACATTTTGGGCCAAATTGGGCCATGTGGGCCCAATGGGCTTGTGGGCCTCACACGGGAAAATTGTACAAAAGTATGGTAAATAATGGGCCAGGCTTTGTAAACCACACGGCTAAGGCCATTTCTGGGCTATGTGGGCCATACGAGAGTGTGGGACCATATGGGCCCGCAATATGGGTCATGGCCCATCTTCACTGATGTTTGTTAAGGTTGCACGGGTCGCCCAAAATGACTGTGGACCTACTATTGGGTCGGTAAGTGTACCTGGACCCTTATGTTTGTAAATGACTGATATACCCCTATGTGATGTATGACTGTTTGAGCATGCCATCGGTACTATATATACATTTATATTACGTTGTATTGCATGGGTGGGATATATGATTTTGGAGGAAGTGTACTGAAAGGTTATAAGCCTATTACTAGCAGCTCTGCTGCAAATATTGTTTTAATGCCGCAACAGGTGCTACTCGGAGTGTAGGTTTGGGTGGGTCGATTTTATCCCCACATGGTGTGTAGGGTTGTTACGAAGATGGTGTGTAGAAGCTGGACTAGGTAGGATTTTCTGATTGCATACGGAAATGATACTGTAATGGGCTTAGACCCCACTGATACTATTACTGAAATGGGCTCTGGCCTAGACTGCTGATGGGCTAAAGCCCTAGCCGAGACTGAAAGGGCTTAGGCCCAAATTGTGTTTGCTCTGATTGACTGCTATTATGGGATTACACACTGAGTTTTGTAAACTCACCCATCTGTTAACTGTGCAGGTAATCCCCAGACTTAGGCGGATCGGGGTGACGGAGGATTCAGCGGTGGCCACTCGCCTTGTTTACCTTTTATTAATTTATGATTAGGTTTTATTTTTGGTTTTCTTTATGTAATAAGGCCTCTTGGGTATTTATTTTTAATTTGGTATTTTATGTTTTTTTATTAGATTTATATCTGCTAGCAGTAGGATAGTCGCATGATTTCAAAAGTCAAACGTTTTCAAAAACACCATGAAAGCGTAACTAGTTTTAAAAGCTTCCACGAGAGAAAATTGTTTTACAAAATTAATAACGTTTTAAGACAAGTAAAATTTAAACATACAAATCCACATTATCAATGAACACACACGACTTCCAATCGGCTTTCTAAAATATACAAAGAGGCTTGCTAAAGTTTGGATTTAGAAAAACACTTCAATGTGATATCGCCAGATCCGGTCATAACGTTTAGGCCGGGTTTGGGGTGTTATACAAATTATTACAGTCCTTAAGTTATATTCAGAAGGCAATGGAGAGGTCAAATTTAGATATGATAGCTAAAAAAGAGGCAGAATTGAGAGAGGAGCGTGAAGAGACACTTAATCATGAAAAGCTACTCTATAAACAAAAATCAAGGTGTGATTGGCTTAGATTGGGAAACAGAAACATGAAACTTTTTCGTAGCCATACACTGCACAAAATGAAAACCAAACGCATTAATGTTTTATGCAACAAAAACGGAGAGTGGATATATAATCTAGATGAAGTTCAAAATGGAGCAGTAAGCTACTTTCAACAATTGTATGGGGAGAGGCTAAGTGGGTTAAGGGACCTACCTCCTAGTCACTTCCCCAAATTGGAACAGTGTGACATTGACTTTCTAGGGAAAGAAGTCTCAAATGATGAAATTAAAAAAGCTCTTGGGAGTGATGGATATCATGTCATCTTATTTCAAAATTAGTGGGACAGCATTGGAGGTACAATTTGTGGTTAGGTTAAAGAAGTCTTTAAAGGCAGACCTATTGATCAGGAATTGAATAATACACTCATTGTCCTTTTCCTAAAGAATACTTAGCCGAAGAAGATCTCACAGTTTAGACCTATCAGCCTTTGTTTTGTACTATACAAACTAGTTATGAAAGTAATAGCTAACAGATTTAAAGTAGTATTCCCTAAGATTATTGTGCATGAGCAGGCATGGTTCATTGCAGGAAGGAACATCTTTGACAATATTATCATTTCACAAAAATTTATTCATTCTATGAGAGGGAAGAACAAAAAATGGATGACCGTTAAAATTGACTTAGAAAAAGCTTACGCTAGGGTTCGATGAGACTTTATTGAAAATCTATCACAGTAGCAATTATCCCAGAATCCCTACGGAAAGTTATCATGTCCACAATTATAACATCCACAAAGTAGGTATTGTGGAATGGAGTTCTCACAGTAAAATTCAAACCAGAAAGAGGAGTATGCCAAGGATGCCCCCTATCACCTTATCTTTTTATCTTATGTATGGAATATTTAGGGCATAGTATCAAAACAGCTGAGGCCTCTAGAAAACGGAATCCTATTAAGTTAACAAGAATAGGACCACCCCTATCTCACCTTTTCTTTGCAGATGATTTGGTGATTTTTGCAAGAGCTGACATTATGCATGGTTCATTACTAAAAAATATTCTAGACCAATTTTGTAGCTTCTTAAGGCATCAAGTTAATGAATGGAAAACTAATGTGTTTTTTCTCGAGGAGTAAACTATAACACCCCTAACCCCTCTCTGTCAACGGATTAGGGTTACAAAGTATTACCATGCAAATTCAATCAATTAATACTAAAACATTTCAATAATGTTGTTTAACAACAATCATTTAAAACTCATCGATACCTTAGCATACATGTACATTTGGGCCTAAAATTGGGCTTTCGAGTCCCTAAAATCAAATTAGAAACAATTCGGGACTAATTTGAGCCAAATCAGAAAGTTTAGAAAAAAGTTACAAAATTTGAAAATAGGGGTCACACGGCCATGCAGCTAGGCCATCTGACTTTCGAAGTTGGGACACACGGCTGTGTCCCATCCCATGTAACTCATTGACTTGAGACACACATTCGTGTCCCAGCCCATGTCTCTACCGTGTAACTCTCTGACATGGGTCACACAGTCGTGTCGTAGGCCATGTGTCAACCCGTGTGAAGACTACACTTATGCAATTATTCTACATGCTCAGGCACACGCCTGTGTGTGACATACGGCCATGTGATAGATCATGCCCCAGGCCGTGTGCACCTAAATGTACCTTAAAACTTAAGTTTACCAAATTGTGATTGCTTAGGCACTAAGCAACCCTTTGACCAGCCATTTAACCGATTCAAAACATGATTAAGCATGCTTAAAGCAAGCCAAAACAACCATCCTAAGTGCCTAACCAATGTACCCTCATTGGTACCACATTATATATCATCAAACACCCAAGCAAAGCAATCAACCATTCAAACTTCTATTCATACCATATTTGACATAATTTACTAACTTTCACCTCCTTAAGTTACCAATTTGAACCTAAGCATATATCAACATTAAGCTAAGCTATTTTACCAACTTTACCACAACTAGAACTACATATATATACAATTATCCATCATTTCACTAAGAAACCAAAATATCATCACATCATAAACATATTAACAAAGGACACCCTAGACACATCCCATTAGAAAATATAACATCACCACACTTGAGTCCGGGATTCGTTCTTGGATGTCGAATCTGCAGTAAACCAAAAAGTACCTAAGTTGTGTATGGAGAACAAAATCGTAGGCTGAGTAAAACTTAGTAGTATTTCTATAATTGAACAATAAAACATGTTATAAAGGCTATAATGCGTTTTAACATGTCAATATACAAGTCCTATTACATCATCTAATTATTTAATCTATTTACATAATTTAAATCGAGCTTATAAACTAATATCCATTATTTACATTGTTTCAATTTCATTATACTCAATTTCTCAGTTCTACAATATAATTTCATCAACCAATCATTAAATCACATATGTAACAACAAAATTCATCACTAATTGAACTCAATTGCACAATTATAACAATATATCATATTTTAAAATCCATTCAATTTAGTCCTTATCACAATAAGTAATTCAAATCAGTTCAATTCAGCTAGTTTTAGCATTTTCAGGTTACCGTATGTCATTACCATGCAGCGCAGGTTGTGAATTTAACAATTGAAAAGATCCAGGTTATAGAAATACAAATCGTATATTCCAAGCTACTCAACGTCGACCTTATTTTTCTCCTCCTTACTCGAGTATTTCGGAATGACGTTTGCTACAGAATAAAATAATTACAATTTAATTAATAATACACAACTTAATTATAAAAATTCAATTTTTCTACCATATTTTGTTTATTCTTCAATTTAGTCCTTAAACTGAGACAAATTTTAATCTTTATGCTTAACCTCAAATTTTTATACAAATTTCACCCCAAGCTAAATTTAGCTCCCTATTTTCAATTCTACCCCTTAATTTTAAAATTTTCACAATTTAGTCCATATTGCTAAAAATTAGCAATTAACTCCATAATTTAGTCCTTTTCCACTTCCAACTTAAAAATATATCTATTTAATCACTAATACTTAAACTATTCAACAATGACAACATCCAAAATCTTGAACAATACTAAAAATTACGACATGGGTCGAGTGGCCCTAAATACCGGGATTCCAAAAACGTAAAAATTACAAGAAAATAACTAAAATGCACTAACCAATTTGAATTTGAGCCCTTAGGTCCCTTAGCCATGCGCCTCTTCTCTCTTTTCTTTCTTTCTTTTATTTAGTTTGCATGTAATTCTCTTTCCACTTTCTTTATTCTTTCTTTTATTATATTTTCATTTTATTATTATAACACATATATATATATTAAATTGATATATATAAATATACATTCATCATTAATGTCGTCCACTTCAACAAAAATAAATGGCTATTTACTATTTTAGTCCCTTTAATTTTTTTCAATTTATAGTTCAACTTTCATCTTATACGCGATTCAATCTTTGTATCTTAATAATTCCTAATTTCATGAAAATTACTTAACCAAAATCTAATTCACTACAAAACTAACCTCGTAAATATTTATATATTTACTAGCCCGGTTCACGAAATCGAGGTCCTAATACCTCAATTCCCAAAACCATTAACTTTAGATCCAATACACTCGTACTTTGTCTAACTTTTCACATAACCAAAATTATTAGACTAAACCTCAATATAATACTGTAATACCCTCGTAAAAATTAATGAATAATATTCACAATTTCTATCATCAGAAAACAACATTTTGAAACTACCGTTTTCTCCACTAACTTTTGAGTCGTTACATAAACAATAGCTTGAGTAACAAATTAAGCAGGCTTTTAGGGTTTCAAAAGGTGCAAGAGTTGGTCCAATATTTAGGAATCTCGCTTTTCCACAATAGAATCACTAATGCTAGTTTAAGATTTGTGGTCGAAAAAGTCAGAGCTAAGCTATGCAATTGGGATGCAAAACAACTCTCTATGGCGGAAGGTTTACCTTGGCACAATCAGTTATTTTCTCTATTCCAAATTATTTTATGCACTCCATAAAAATTCCAAAAGGAGTATGTGAGGAGATTGAATGGTTGGCAAGACAGTTCATCTAGGGATCTAGTACTGGTGGACAAAAACTAGCATTAGTAGATTAGGGCTCCATATATCTACCCTGACTATAAGGTGGTTTATGACTTCGATGCTTCCAAGACCAAAATATTTCATTTTTACTAAAGCTAGGGAATAATTGTTGGGAAATGTACCCATATTATAGTAAACATGTAACTGTTTTTTATTTATTTGAACGATGAATAAATAAATAAAGTTAATTTCACATTTCACTATTGTATCTTTTGTATTTATGTCTTTTATATTTTGCTTGCATAGTGAAATTGTGACAAGTAAATATTAGCTCATTGATTGTCTAAAATTCAAACTGAAGATAAGTGGTATTGTAAAGAATGTTTACATAACGAGTGTAACACCCCTAACCCGTATTCGTCGCCAAAAATAGGGTTACAGAGCGTTACCAGAGTTTCCAGAACATTTACAGATAATTCATGTCAAAATCTATTCATTTTCCAATAATATTTATAATGTCCCTTGAATGGACCCTCAAGGCCCAATATGTCTGTTAGAAAAATATTGGGACTAAATTGAGAACTTAGAGAACTTTTAACGAAATTTCTAAAATTTTCCAAGATACAGGGCACACGCGCCCGTTTGGACCAAGGGACACGCCCGTGTGACCTTAGCACACTCCTGTGCTGCAGGCCGTGTACAACCCTGTGTAACTCTCTAACTTGTGCCACACGCTCATGTGGTTAATTAAATTCTTCAAAATTAGGCGTAGATTTCACACGGCCAAGACACACGCCCGTGTTCTAGGCCGTGTAGCACACACAACTGAGACACACGCCCATGTCTCAGCCCGTGCACTCAATTTTGAGCATTTTGTTTCTCAAACTACACACCCATGTACTAGGTCGTGTGTCACACATGGTCAAGAAACACGCCCGTGTGCCTACCTATGTGGACAAAATAAAGCCATTTTCTAGCTTTATTTCTCACCCAAACTTTTCCAATGACCTACACCAAAACTTTCATTCATATACCAACCAATTCAAGCATCATAATCAAGTTAATTTTAACATCTAACATTGTACATCATTACATGCATTCATGTTTATAATCTTACCCTTTTATGAACATACATGTTAATATAATCTAATCAACCACACTAACACATGGATTTTCATCATGATATAACCTTATAATTTTACCAAAACAAATCTTTACTAGCCATTCCAAATGGCTAGATTACAATCAATCGTTTACATGCCAATATGGCCAATTAACCTATACATGCCATTATAACCATAACTAATTTATCATATGTGCCAAAATGAGCTGATGGATAGTATGAGTGATCTCTGCCAAGCTTCCAATCCAACGAGCTTCCGATTTACTATAAAACAGGGAAATAAAACTAAGTAAGCATATAATGCTTAGTAAGTTCGTATAACATGGTACTTAACTTACCATTTTTTTCTGTTTGATCTCAAGCCCTACACATATCCTCATTTCCCTTGTTAGTCATACTTCCACAATAACATCAAGAAACATATATGGGCCTAACAACAATCAAATTTCCTGATATATAAAATTTCCATATCACGTATTCATATAACATGTATAAATCATATATTTGTATTACAAGTATATTTTCATAATAATTCATCTCGAATTCAGGTTATTTTATGTATAAATTATTTTCATGTATTTGAAACAGATACGTGTAATAACTCATTATTCATAACTTCTCATGTTAATATTTTTACATGTTGAATTTATTCAAAATATTGATGGTTACACAGGTAGTACACTCGAGGTGTACAAATTAGGATCCATCAAGCCATATTTAGGGGTACCCGTTAGGGCACTAAATAAAAAAACATACTCTCGAGCCACATATTATATAATTGGATTACTTGTCCAAGCTAAATCCCATTTCCAAAATATGCTCACAAGAGCTTAATCAGGATTACCCGTCCGGGCCAAATCCTATCTGTAACATATGCTCAAGAGGGCTTATATCAAGATTACCAGCCCAGGCCAAATCCTTTCTGTAATAACGTCAATAGGATTACTTGTCCGATCTAAATCCTGCCAGCAACAAATACAGGACCTCATTCAATAAGGGAAATCACATTTATCCATCTATTTTCATTTATTCAAATGGGATTTAACATTTTTCAAGCATTATCAGGCACTTGATTATTTCATGTATTTATAATATTTACAATACTCAAATAAACACATTTCACATTTATTTCAAGCATAAAAGTAACATCTTTATCATTTATCATGTATCGAACATTATCATTTATCAGGCTTTGTCGGATATATCTTCAATGTCATATATATAATATTTAAACAAATCACATACACATAACATTAAATTCAAGCATATAAATATACACAATTTAGTTACATGAACTTACCTCGACAAATGTTCATGTACGTAAAATCTACTAATCCGACATTTTTCTCTTTTCATTGTTCTAGCTCCGAATTTGGTCTATCCAGATCTATACGAGTAAACTTAATATCAATTTAATACAATTTCAACTCAATTCAGTCCATGTTACATTTTAGGCAAAATTACCATTTTACCCCTAAATTTTTTAATTAATGACGATTTCATCCCTAGGCTCGGAAAATGAAATTCATGCAATTTACTCCTTATTCCAAGCCTAACCAAAGTTTCACAATAAAATTTACAGCACATATATTCTATAAAATTTAGAATTTTTTCTTCAATTTACACAACTTTACATTTTAGTCCCTAAATCAAGTTTTCATCAAAAATCACTTTGTAAAAGTTGTTTATCTATCAACAACCTTTTATTTTCTACCCTAAGTTTCAAATTTTCATCATATTCATCTAGGACATAATTTTCATACTTTGATAACTTTTCAAATTGATCCCCCAAATAGATAGATTAAGCTATCCCGGTTTCAAAAATATCAAAATTACTAAAAACTAGACAAGAAAACTTATCCAATTTGGCCAAGAAAGCTTGATTTCTCTTTCCTAGGTTTTCCATGGAATATTTGGGGAAGAAGATGATATAAAATGATTTTTATTTCTATTTAATTATTTTTCATCTTTTAATTTTATCACTTTCCAATTTAGTCCTTAGCCTTTTTCTAATTTTCCATGGATGAATCATCCAAAAATATCTACTAACTTTTCATTAATGGTCTAATTACCATATAAGGACCTCCAATTTAAAGTTCTATAGCTATTTAATACCTTTAGCTATTAGAACACAACTTTTGCACTTTACGTGATTTAGTCGTTTATAAAATTAAACATGTAATCGATAAAATTTATTTACGAAATTTTTTACACAATATTATTATCATGCTGTAGATCATAAAATAGTATTAAAATAATTTTTCTTTTTGGACTTGGATCTGCGGTCCCGAAACCACTGTTCTGATTTTATCAAAGATGTGTTGTTACAACTCTCGCCCCTTAAAGAATTTTCGTCCTCGAAAATTTTACCAATAAAGAGACTCAGATATCGCTTTCTCATAATTTCCTCCAGTTCGTAGGTAGCTCCTTCTATATCCTGTCATTGTCAGAAAACTTCTACTAAAGCTACCTTTTTATTTCACAATTTTTCTCTTTAAGTGCCAGAATTTCAATAAGTCTCTCACTGTAAGTCATGTCAAGCTGAATTTCAATATCTATCAGAGAAATAACACATGATGGGTCCGATCGATACTGTCGTAACACATATACACATGAAAAGCATTGTGAATTCTATTGATCTCTGATAATAATACCATTCAACACGCAACAGGTCCAATTCTTTTCAACAATCTTATATGACCCGATAAATCGCAGACTTAATTTGCCTTTACGGCCAATTTGGAGAACTTTCTTCCATGGCAAAAAATTTTCAAAAATATTTTGTCGCCAATTTGAAACTCTATTTCGTTTCATTTTAGATTTACATCGAAATTTCTAACGATTAAATACTGCTTTTATACTGTCTTAGATCACTTTAACCTTTCTTTGGTTTTATCGAATCAAACCAACTACATGTATCTTTTCTCACTAAGCTCAATCCAAAACACCGGAGTTTTACATTTGTAACCGTACAGCGCCTAGTACAATGCTATTTTAATACTTGACTGAAAACTGTTATTATATGCGAATTCAACTAACAAAAGTTATTTCTTTTTCAATTGCCTTCAAATTCTAAAATACAGCACTGAAACATAATTTCCAAAATCTGAATCATATGTTCAGATTGATCATCCGTTTGAGAATGATGCGCGGTACTATAATGTACATTATACCCAGAGCTTCTTGTAACTTGTTTCAGAATCAGAATACAAACTGTAGATCCCTATCAGAAAAACAGAAACTAACACATCATATAATTTGACAATCTCAAAAACAAATAATTTAAGTAATCTATTAAGTGAGAAATCCATTCATACCAGGATAAAATGTGCAGGCTTCGTCAAACAATCGACAATTACACAAATAGTATCTTTCTTTTCATAAACAGGGATAATCCTGATATAAAATTCATAGAAATTTTGTCTCATTTCCATTTCAGTATCGTCGCTGGCTGTAACCATTTTGAAAGTATCATCTTTTTCTTACTGATATATCCAACATTTAAATACAAATTCAGAAATACCACATTTCATTCCAGGCTACTAATACACCTTTTTCAAATCGTTATGCATTTTATCATTCCTCAGATAAATAGACATAGTACCACTATGATCATTCATGTAAAATTTTCTGTACAAGCTCCAAATTCTTCAGTACACAGACTCTGTCTCTGAATAACAGACAATTATCATATCTATTCTAAAATTTTGAATCAAAAATTAATTCACACTGTACTCATTTAACTTACAACTCATCATCACTTTTCTAAGTTTCATTGCTCTATTGCAGAATCATCGGTTTAGCTCTATACTTATCTAAAATTAAGTTATTATCAGAAAATTACAATCAGTATCTATGGCTTGCAAAGAAAACATTAAGTTTCTACTCAGAATATCTGCAACCACATTCGCTCTTTCCAAGTGTTGTTCAATTATCAAATCATAATCTTTCAACAATTCAAGCCATATACGCTATCTCAGATTCAAATCTTTTTGCAATATCAGATACTTCAAACTTTTATGATTAGTGAATATATGACATTTTTCACCAAACAAGTAATGTTGTCAGATTTCAATACAAGAACAATACCTGTCAATTCTAGATCATGTATTGGTAATTCTTTCCATGTGTTTTTATCTGTCTGAAAGTATAGACTATTACTTTGCCTTACTGCATCAAAACACAGTCTAATCCCATTCAATAATACATCACTGTAATAAAAAATTTCTCACCCAATTCAGGCTAAACCAAAATTAATACTTCAGTCAACAGAGCTTCCAACTGGTCAAAACTTTACTGATATTTATCAGTTCATTCAAATATTACATCTTTTCTGTAATAATCGTGTCATCAGTGTAGCTATTTCAATTATTAACATTGAAGCTTTGAGTTTTTCCGAAACCATAACCATCAGATAGATTTAAAACCATAGTGCTATAATATGACTGACATTTTAGCCGTATGGATAAAACAATACTTCAACTTCAATAGTGCACCTCAAATTAGAAGGGGGAAACCGAAAGTGGCCCCAATAATAACCAATGCAATAATACAATTTCCATAATCTATGACCCTTATCACCAGACTTCATGATTGAATCAATATTTATAACGGTAATAAATATAATTACCTCCGACCAATGAATATCTTTCACAGGTAAACCATGTTTTTATAATAATGAAATTGATGGTGTCTCAGAAAAAGAAATCCAGAAAAGTAATATTGCACATACACAGTAGAAACAACTGTAATAAAAACAATATAATTTGCATATTCACAATTCAGGGCTTCAATCAGTAGAAGTAGAAAATGATATCATATGAACCTTGTCATCAAGTCTTCTATCAATCATGATGAATTAGAAATCCCAAGAAAGATAGAGCAATATCACTCATGAATTAACCAGACTTACAATAATTCCATTTATTATAATTAGCCAGGTTTCTAATGTGATAAATATTGCATCTGAACATGAACAATTACATATGTCTCTGAGGATAACAGAACATACAGAATACCCAGAAGAGATCACTGTAAGATACCCTATTATAACAGTTGCATCCAGATATCTTTGCGACTTCATCACTATTCCACTAACTACTAAAGTCATCAATAATCTCACATTATTCAGTTCACTAAAGAATCAATTCAGAAGAAAATTCCAATTAATTCGCTCTGTAGTTACCACACCAGAATAAGTCAATTACTTATAAATAACTTCATCCTTAATAGTGACATTACATATCCCGAATAATCTTCAAAAAAATCTGATATCTCTTTTAATACCATCTTTACTTACTAACCCATTCTCAGTTCTAACTGCGTTATTAATCATTCAGCCACTGAATTCTTTAGGTCCACACTTGTAAACTTAAACAAGATAATTCTTGTGAATTTTATTGTATAAAACTGTACTGTTAAGGGGGTAGAGATCGTAAAGCGTCAAAATTTAACTTTCATAAATACACACATATCAAATAACATTTATCATCAACATGTTCATTATAAAATATTTATTTCATACCTTTATAAGTCTCGTTTCATCATAAGTAATATTTTTCCTCAAGCACGTGAGTATCACTTTCAACAGTATCAGAATTAGCTCAGTTGGAAAGCATCTCTATCTATTTGTAAAAAAAATTTCATCAGAGTCGGGAGATATTACACTATCACAAGTTATATAATGGCATGTATTTCTATACTCCACATATGATACGCTCAGTTCGAAAATCAACTAAATTGTAGCTCTGATACCACTAAATGTAACACCCCTAACCCGTATCCTCATTGAAAATAGGGTTATGAAGCATTAGTAGAGTTTCCAAAACATTTACAGATAATTCATATCAAAATCTATTCATTTTCCAATATTATTTATAACGTCCCTTGAATTGACCCTCGAGGCCCAATATGAGCGTTAGAATCAAGTCGGGACTAAATCAGGAACTCAAAGAATTTTTCGTGAAATTTCTAAAATTTTCCAAGATACAGGGCACACACGCCCATATGGTCTAAGGGACACGCCCATGTGACCCTAGGACACTCGTGTACTGCAGGCCGTGCTCAACCTCGTGTATCTCTCTGACTTGTACCACATGGCCGGCCACACGCCCATGTGCTAGGCAGTGTGGTTAAATAAGTTCTTTGAAATTAGGTGCAAGTTTTACACGGCCAAGACACACACCCGTGTTCTAGGCTGTGCAGCACTTTCTGTTTCTCAAATTTAAGATGCAGGAGACACACGGCCTAACTACACGCCCATGTACCAGGCCGTGTGCCATATCGGTCAAGACACACACCCGTGTATCTACCCGTATGGACAAAATAAAGCCATTTTCTAGCTGTATATCTCACCCAAACTTTGCCAATGACCTACACTAAAACTTTCATTCATATACCAACCAATTCAAGCATCATAATCAAGTTAAATTTAACATCTAACATAGTACATCATTACATGCATTCATGTTTATAATTTTACGCTTTTGTGAACATACATGTTAATATAATTTAACGAACCACATTAACCATGGATTTTCATCATGATATAACCTTATAATTTTACCAAAATAAATCTTTACTAGCCATTTCAAATGGCTAGATTACAATCAATCATTTACATACCAATATGGCTAATTAACCTACATATGCCATTATAACCATAACTAATTTATCATTTGTACCAAAATGAGCTGATGGATAGTGTGAGTGATCTCCGCCAAGCTTCCAATCCAACGAGCTTCCGATTTACTATAAAACGAGGAAATAAAACTAAGTAAGCATATAATGCTTAGTAAGTTCGTATAACATGGTACTTAACTTCCCATTTTTTTTGTTTCCAGATAAACATGTAATGCACACTCAATCAATTTGATCTCAAGCCCTACACATATCCTCATTGCCCTTGTTAGTCATACTTCCACAATAACATCGAGAAACATATATGGGCTCAACAACAATCAGATTTCCAGATATATATCTACTTTCTATATCACGTATTCATATAAAATGTATAAATCATAAATTTGTATTACAAGTATATTTTCATAATAATTCATCTCGAATTCAGATTATTTCATGTAATAACTCATTTATTATTCATAACTTCTCATGTCATGATTTTTACCTATTGAATTTATTTGAAATATCAATGGCTACATAGGTAATACACTCGAGGTGTACAAATCAGGATCCATCAATTCATATTTAGGGGTACCCGTTAGGGCACTAAATAAAAAAGCACTTGAGCCACATATTATATAACAAGATTACTTGTCCAAGCTAAATCTCGTTTCCAACATATTTTCACAAGAGCTTAATCAAGAGTACCCGTCTGGGCTAAATCCTATCTGTAATATGTGCTCAAGAGGGCTTATATCAGGATTACCAGTCCAGACTAAATCCTTTCTATAATAAGGTCAATAGGATTACTCGTTCATGCTAAATCCCACCAGCAACAAATGCAGTACCTTATTCAATAAAGGAAATCACATTGATCCATCAATCTTCATTTATTCAAAAAGGATTTAACATTTTTCATGCATTATCAAGCATTTGATTATTTCATGTATTTATAATGTTTACAATACTCAAATAAACACATTTCACATTCATTTCAAGCATAAAAGTAACATCTTTATCATCTATCATGTATCGGGCATTAACATTTATTGGGCTTTGTCGAATATATCTTCAATGTCATATATATATAATATGTAACAGCCCGATTTAGGGCCAAAACAGAATAGTGGTTTTGAAATCGTGAATCCGAGGTTGAAAAAAATTATTTTGATTTAGTTTTAGGGTTTATATTATGATTGCATAATTGTCTGAAAATTTCGTTGCGAAATTTTATCGATTGGGTGTTTAATTTGACGTTTAGGACTAAATTGAAATAGGTGAAAAATGTGTATGTTCTAGTTCATAAAGTACTTGATTGAAATTGGGGTTTTAATTAGAGGTCCTTAAATGGAAATCAGACCATTATACTTTATATGGACAAAAATTTGGACATGGATGGAATTTTTAGAAAGTTTAGTATTAAGGGTATTTTGGTCATTTGTATATTAAATGAAATAAAATGGGAAAAATAACACAAAAAATGTGTTCATCTTCATTTAAGCTTGGCCGAAACTTACATGTTCTCCATAGCTAGGGTTTTTCCAAGCTTTCAAGCTCAATAGTAAGTGCATTCAAGCCCCGTTTTTAATGTTCTTTATATTTTTAAAATACTCGTAGCTCGGTCTACCTATTTCTACCATTATTTCAAGTTAGGGTTTATGTTTAAAAATTTACCCATGAATGATATGCATGTATTTTGATGTTTTATGGTAGAATATGAATGTTTGAAGTTAGGAGAACGATCTTTTCTAAGCAATTTTTAGCAAAAACGAGCAAAACGGCATAATCGGTAAAAATACCTATTGTTCATAACTATATGTTAGAGTGAGAATTTGATGTTGTCATAGAAGAGAAAAATGTTCAGCATGTCATAAAACATAAGAATAAGGGCTGAAATTAAATTTCCGAGCCTAGGGGAAAAATTGTAATTTTGTAAAAGTTAGGGGGCAAAAATGTAATTTTTCCATAATGTGATTTTTGGATTGAAATAAATAGCATGAGTGTTAAATGAGCTAAATGTGTTGTTATAGATCAAGAAAGGCGTGAAATCGACCTCGAACGGGGGAAAGAAAAAATTTTGGACTAAATTGCAAAATTCCCATATTTTGCACCAAGGTAAGTTTGTATGTAAATAATACATTAACTTTATTTACATTCTTATATTCAGCCTATTATATATATTTTAGCTGATTTGGAAGCATACATCGACTATTGAAAGAATGGAAATAAGTAATAGAGAGAGAAATCCCAGTTGAACATTCAGAAAGATTGAATAATATAGATGGAATGTAGCCAGGTCACATGTATGGTGCTGAGTGCACATCATGTGTACAAGAGAGCTACGAGATACTATGTAGTAGCTAGGTCACATGTGTGATACGGGATGTATCCCATGTAGACAAGAGAGCTACGGGAGAGATAAATGTAGCTAGGTCGCATGTGTGATCCCAAGTGAAGGACACCATGTAGATAAGAGAGCAACAAGATAAATTGGCTAGGTCACATAGGTGGTACTAAGTGTTCACCATGTGTACAAGAGAGCCGAATTATATGAAATATGATGGGTGGAGCTGTGTGCTGAAACCACCAAGTATCGAGAATTGATCCGAAGTGTTCAACGGGATGATTTTACGCTGACATTGTAACCATGGACCTATACTTGTGATGTATGAAATGTGGTGAAAATGAATTGTGATATGTATGCTAAATAAGGTTAATACAAAGAAAGTGTTAAAGAGTGAATTTACAATAATACTGTTTTGGACAGTTGCAGTGACGAGAATTTGAAAAATCACCAAAAATAGTAGGAATTTAATTAGAGGCTGAATGAGATATTAAATTAAAGCTTAATGAGTCTATTCTCATGTAAGAGAAACAGAGCAAGTAAAGGAACTCTATATTTTGTGATATTTATATTTGTTTGTGACTTATTCAAAATGACTATGTGATCCCCTGTTCTGACTTTGATAAATCATTAAAAATTGTACAAAAATAATTAAGCAATATAGTTTATATTAATAGATTCCTTATTGAGTCTAGTTTTAAATGAAACAAATTTCATGGCTATTTGACTTTTTTACTGGGAGAAAATCAATTCGTAGTGAACAGAGGCCAGATCCTTCGAGCTGTATAATAGGGGAACCTTTAACTAATAAACTGTACTAATTGGCTGGACGAAAAATTCTATAAAAAATTTAGTAAGAAGTAATATGAGTCTAGTTTCAGGAAAATTTTACATATTTGAATTTCTAGTTTTGTTACTCAATTTATGATTTATTTAGTGAACATGACGCAGGAGAGATAACTTGATCAAAGTGGAGTAAATAGTGAAATTAAAAGTAGATACACTTGAGTTATTATGTTAACATATTAGATTCTTTAATTATTATTTATATACTTACTTACTAAGCTATAAGCTTACTTTCTTTTCTCTCTTTTGTCTTATAGTGTCGTCCAGCTTGCACAGGAGTTAAGGATCGTTGAAGATCAGCCCGCACTATCAATACTTTTGGGTATTTGAACTAAACATTTTGAATTATGGCATGTATAGTAGGCTTCGTTGTTTTGTTAGGTGTCATAATTGCTTAGGTTTAAAATATTGGTTACAGTATTTGACCAATTATTTTGTACAAAGCCATTGAAGTTGGCTAATATTGTTCAAGACATATGTTATAATGATACATTATCTAATTGGATGACATATTTCTATCTCGGTTTTGTTTAATGGTATGTGTTATGTTCTGGTAATACCTCGTACCCTGTTTCGGTGTTGAACACGGGTAAGGGGCGTTACATTTAGTGGTACCAGAGATATGGTTTAGTCGGTTCTCAGACTAATATAGTGTGTGTAAAAGTCTAGCTATACATGCCATAAATATACTGTGATAGTGTGGCGACTCCTGATTATTCTAAACTGTGTTTTATTTTAATTTAGTAATGGATTCTGACGGAACTGTGGCTGATGATGCTGCTAGCCGGCTCCCGCACAAGGGTCCGCGCCTGTAAAAAGTAGACCTGAGACATTGAAACAGGGAGATGAGGCTCGGGATGCCTTTCTCCAAATGATGAACAATTGGTATACTGAGTTTATTCTAGCAAACCCAAATACTCAACCTCCTCTACCCCCTCCCATACCTCAGACGGTTCCCGTAGCTGCTCAAGGCATAGATTCGGTAAGAATGAACAAGCCTCTAGTTGACAAGATTCGAAAATAAGGGGCCGAAGTGTTCAGAGCAAAGATCGATGATGATCCCAAGAAAGCAGAGTTCTGGCTTGAAAATTCTACCCGTGTATTTGATGAGCTCTCATGTACACTCGAGGAGTGCTTAAAGTGTGTTGTATCACTTTTGAGAGATTCGGCCTACCATTGGTGGAAGACTTTGGTAGCAGTGGTGCCAAAAGAAAGGGTTACTTGGGATTTCTTCCAGGAAGAATTTAGAAAGAAATACATAAGTCAGTGATTTATTGATCAAAAACGGAAGGAGTTCCTTGAATTGAAGTAGGGCAAGATGTCTGTGGTAGAGTATGAACGCAAATTTGTAAGAATTAGCAAGTATGCCCAGGAATGTGTGTCCACCGAGGCTATTATGTGCAAAAGATTTGAGGATGGACTTCATGAGGACATTAAAGTGCTTGTGGGAATTCTGGAGCTGAAAGAATTTGTAGTATTGGTTGATCGAGCTCTTAAAGCCGAAGAATTAAACAAACAAAGAAAAAAAGCTACCATTGAGGCTCAAGATGCCAGAAAGAGGCCGATAAGCAAGTCATTTCAATCTCAATCAAAGAGATCCAAAGAGACAAACCCTCGAATGACAGTTTCAGCTGGGGATTCACACAGAGATCATGGTAGGGCATATTCGGGGTCTAAAGCTCAAGCTACTTCAGTGGCAAGTGTGTGTAATGTGCGGTCTAGAAAGCCCGAATGTCAGCAATGTGGCAGGCAACATTATGGTGAGTGTTGGGGAAATGAGCGAGCTTGTTTTAGGTGTGGTTCTCGCGAGCATTTTATCAGAGACTGTCCGGAGAAAGTTAAAGAAGAAAATTTCAGAGTACTAGACAGAGTACTACCGCTAGCAAAGGTAAACCACCGAGAAATACTGGAAGTGGAGCTAGCAGTAAAACTGTAATGAAAGATTTAGCGAGGAGATCAGAAGCTAGAGCACCTGCTAGAGCTTATGCTATACGTGCTCGAAAGGATGCATCATCTCCCGATGTGATTACTGGTACATTTTCTCTTTATGATACTATTGTTATTGCATTGATTGATCCCGGGTCTACTCATTCCTATATTTGTATGAATTTAGTATCTAATAAGAAGTTGCCTATTGAGTTTACTGAGTTTATGATTGAAGTGTCGAACCCCTTGGACCTATATGTGCTACTTGATAAGGTTTGCAAGAATTGCCCATTAATGATTCAAGGTCACTGTTTTTTGGCTAATTTGATGTTGTTACCATTTGATGAGTTTGACGTTATTTTGGGAATGGAATGGTTGACATTGTATGATGCCAAGGTAGATTGTAAACAGAAAACACTAGAGTTGAAATGTGAAAATGGTGAAATTCTATGGGTTGAAACAGATGAATCAAATAAATTGCTTATGGCGATTTCGCACATGTCTGCACAGAAATACATGAGGAAAGGGTGTGAAGGTTATCTGCCCTATGTAATGAATACTGAGCTGTCTGAATTGAAGCTTGAATCAGTACTGATAGTCTGTGAATTTTTAGATGTATTTCCAGAGGAATTGCCTAGATTGCCTCCGAACAGAGAGATAGAGTTTGCCATTAATTTGTTGCCGGGGACTGCACCGATCTCGATTGCTCCACATAGAATGGCTCTAACTGAATTAAAAGAATTGAAGGCTCAGTTACAAGAGTTAACAGACAAGGGATTTGTGAGACCGAGTTTCTCTCCCTGGGGTGCTCCTGTATTGTTCGTAAAAAAGAAGGATGGCTCAATGAGACTTTGCATTGATTACCATCAGCTCAATAAGGTGACTATAAAGAACAAGTACCCGTTGCCGAGGATTGATGATTTATTTGATTAGTTAAAGGGGGAAACAGTGTCTTCAAAGATCGATTTGAGGTCCGGTTACTACCAGTTGAGAGTTAAGGAGTCGGATGTGCCGAAAATCACCTTTAGGACAAGGTATGGACATTATGAGTTCCTTGTGATGCCTTTCGGCTTAACAAATGCTCCAGCTATATTTATGGACTTGGTGAACCGAATCTTTCGGCCATATTTGGATAAGTTTTTAGTAGTGTTCATAGATGACATTCTAATTTATTCTCGGGATGAGTCTGAGCACGCCGAACACTTGAGAACCATATTGCAGATCTTGAGAGAAAAGAAACTGTTTGATAAGTTTAGTAAAAGTGAGTTTTTGCTTCGTGAAGTCAGATTTTTGGGACATATAGTCTCAGGTGATGGTATTCGGGTGGATCCTAGCAAAATTTCCGCGATCGTTGATTGGAAACCGCCAAAGAATGTATCCGAGGTTAGAAGCTTTCTAGGCTTGGTCGGGTATTATAGACATTTTGTCAAGGGATTTTCGATGATTGCCTCTCCTATGACTAAGTTTCTGCAAAAGAATGTTAAGTTTGAATGGACTGATAAATGTTAGCAGAGTTTTGAAAAGCTAAAAGCACGATTGACTAAAGCACCAATTTTAGTACAGCCCGAGCCAGGGAAGGAGTTCATAATTTATAGTGATGCATCATTGACAGGCCTTGGATGTGTGCTGATACAAGAGGGTAAAGTGGTAGCTTATGCCTCGAGACAGTTAAAACCACATGAGAAGAACTATCCTACACATGATTTGGAATTGGCCGCTATTGTCTTTGCCTTGAAGATCTGGCGACATTATTTGTATGGTGAAAAATGCCGAATTTTTACCGATCACAAAAGTTTCAAGTATTTGATGAATCAAAAGGATTTGAATCTGCAACAGCGGAGATCGCTTGAATTATTGAAGGATTATGAGCTAGTGATTGATTATCATCCGAGAAAAGCGAATGTAGTTGCTGACGCCTTGAGCAGGAAATCTCTTTTTACTTTGAGAGCCATGAATACGAGGTTAGCATTGTCTAATGATGGGTCAATCTTGGCAGAGATGAGGGTTAAACCGCTATTTCTCCAACAAATTTGTGATGCTCAAAAGAACGATAGTGAGTTGCGAACCAAGAGAACTCACTGTGAATCGGGTTACGACTCAGATTTTTTAGTTGGATCGGATGACTGTTTAATGTTTCGAGACAGGATATGTGTACTGAAAAATGATGAATTGATTCAGAAAATATTACATGAGGTGCATAGTGGTTGTTTGTCGGTTCACCCTGGTAGCACAAAAATGTATAATGATTTAAAGAAGTTGTATTGGTGGTGAGGTATGAAAAGGGACATTTCTGAATTTGTAACCAAGTGTTTGATCTGTCAACAAGTAAAATCTGAGCATCAAGTGCCTTCAGGTTTACTCCAACCGGTAATGGTACCTGAGTGGAAATGGGATAGGATTATCGTGGATTTTGTAACCAGTTTGCCTCTGACTCCTAAAAAGAAGGATGCTGTCTGGGTAGTGGTTGATAGGTTAACAAAGTCGCTCACTTTATACCGGTACTACCAATTACTCACTTGATAAATTAGCTAAATTATATATTGTTGAAATTGTGAGGTTGCACAGGGTACCTATGTCTATAATATCAGATAGAGATCTGAGGTTTACCTTGAGATTCTGGAAAATGTTACAAGAAGCTTTGGGTACAAAATTGAATTTTAGTACCGCGTTTCATCCACAAACAGATGGTCAGTCAGAAAGAGTAATCCAGGTGCTCGAAGATATGCTTAGATGCTGTGTTTTAGAATTTGAAGGCAGTTGGGAGAAATATCTATCTTTGGTTGAATTTGCCTACAATAACAGTTTTCAATCAAGTATAAAGATGGCACCGTACGAAGCCTTGTATGGTCGCAAGTGTCGGACTCCTTTATATTGGACCGAACTTAGTGAGAAACAGTTTCACGGAGTTGATTTAGTTAAAGAAACCGAAGAGAAAGTAAAAATAATTCGTGATTACTTGAAAGGTGCTTCAGATCGACAAAAGTCATATGCAGATTTAAAAAGAAAAGAGATTGAAGTTTAGGTGGGTGAAAAAGTGTTCTTTAAGGTGTCACCATGGACGAAGATTCTGAGATTTAGCCGAAAAGGCAAGTTGAGTCTACATTTTATTGCGCCGTACGAGATTATTGAAAGGATTGGACCAGTGGCATATCAGTTGGCATTACCGGCAGAATTAGAAAGAATTCATAACGTGTTTCATGTATCAATGTTGCGACGTTATTGTTCTGATCCTTCACATGTGATTTCTCCAACAGAAATTGAGATTCGATCGGACTTGACCTATGATGAGGAACTGATTAAGATTTTGGCTCGAGAAGTAAAACAGTTGAGAAATAAAAGTATAGCTTTAGTGAAAGTGTTATGGCAAAGACATGGAGTAGAAGAAGCTACGTGGGAACCGGAGGAAGCCATGAGAAAACAGTACCCAAATCTCTTTACCGGTAAGATTTTCAAGGACGAAAATCCCTAAATGGGGGGAGAGTTGTAACAGACCGATTTAAGGCCAAAATGGAATAGTGGTTTCGAAACCACGAATCTGAGGTTGAAAAAAAATTATTTTGATTTATTTTTAGTGTTTATATTATGATTGCATAATTGTGTGAAAATTTTGTTGCGAAACTTTATCGACTGGGTGTTTAATTTGATGTTTAGGACTAAATTGAAATAGGTGAAAAATGTGTATGTTCTAGTTCATAAAGTACTTGATTGAAATGGGGGTTTTAAGTAGAGGTCCTTAAATGGAAATCAGACCATTATACTTTATATGGACAAAAATTTGGACATGGATGGAATTTTTATAAAGTTTAGTAGTAAGGGTATTTTGGTCATTTGTATATTAAATGAAATAAAATGGGAAAAATAACACAAAAAATGTGTTCATCTTCATTTAAGCTTGGCCGAAACTTACATGTTCTCCATAGCTAGGGTTTTTCCAAGCTTTCAAGCTCAATAGTAAGTGCATTCAAGCCCCGTTTTTAATGTTCTTTATATTTTTAAAATACTCGTAGCTCGGTCTACCTATTTCTACCATTATTTTGAGTTAGGGTTTATGTTTAAAAATTTACCCATGAATGATATGCATGTATTTTGATGTTTTATGGTAGAATATGAATGTTTGAAGTTAGGAGAACGATCTTTTCTAAGCAATTTTTAGCAAAAACGAGCAAAACAGCATAATCGGTAAAAATACCTATTGTTCATAACTATATGTTAGAGTGAGAATTTGATGTTGTCATAGAAGAGAAAAATGTTCAGCATGTCATAAAACATAAGAATAAGGGCTGAAATTAAATTTCCGAGCCTAGGGGAAAAATTGTAATTTTGTAAAAGTTAGGGGGCAAAAATGTAATTTTTCCATAATGTGATTTTTGGATTGAAATAAATAGCATGAGTGTTAAATGAGCTAAATGTGTTGTTATAGATCAAGAAAGGCGTGAAATCGACCTCGAACGGGGGAAAGAAAAAATTTTGGACTAAATTGCAAAATTCCCATATTTTGCACCAAGGTAAGTTTGTATGTAAATAATACATTAACTTTATTTACATTCTTATATTCAGCCTATTATATATATTTTAGCTGATTTTGAAGCATAAATCGACTATTGAAAGAATGGAAATAAGTAATAGAGAGAGAAATCCCGGTTGAACATTCGGAAAGATTGAATAATATAGATGGAATGTAGCCAGGTCACATGTATGGTGCTGAGTGCACATCATGTGTACAAGAGAGCTACGAGATACTATGTAGTAGCTAGGTCATATGTGTGATACGGGATGTATCCCATGTAGACAAGAGAGCTACGGGAGAGATAAATGTAGCTAGGTCGCATGTGTGATCCCAAGTGAAGGACACCATGTAGATAAGAGAGCTACAAGATAAATTGGCTAGGTCACATGGGTGGTACTAAGTGTTCACCATGTGTACAAGAGAGCCGAATTATATGAAATATGATGGGTGGAGCTGTGTGTTGAAACCACCAAGTATCGAGAATTGATCCGAAGTGTTCAACGGGATGATTTTACGCTGACATTGTAACCATGGACCTATACTTGTGATGTATGAAATGTGGTGAAAATGAATTGTGATATGTATGCTAAATGAGGTTAATACAAAGAAAGTGTGAAAGAGTGAATTTACAATAATACTGTTTTGGACAGTTGCAGTGACGAGAATTTGAAAAATCACCAAAAATAGTAGGAATTTAATTAGAGGTTGAATGAGATATTAAATTAAAGCTTAATGAGTCTATTCTCATGTAAGAGAAACAGAGCAAGTAAAGGAACTCTATATTTTGAGATATTTATATTTGTGTGTGACTTGTTCAGAATGACTATGTGATCCCCTGTTCTGACTTTGGTAAATCATTAAAAATTGTACAAAAATAATTAAGAAATATAGTTTATATTACTAGATTCCTTATTGAGTATAGTTTTAAATGAAACAAATTTCATGGTTGTTTGACTTTTGTACTGGGAGAAAATAAATTCGTAGTGAATAGAGGTCAGATCCATCTAGCTGTATAATAGGGGAAACTTTAACTAATAAACTGTACTAATTGGCTGGACCAAAAATTCTATAAAAATTTTAGTAAGAAGTAATATGAGTCTAGTTTCAGGAAAGTTTTACAGATTTGAATTTCGAGTTTTTTAACTCGAGTTATGATTTAATTATTATTGAACATGACGCAGGAGAGACAGCTTGATCAAAGTGGAGTACACTTGGGTTATTGTGTTAAAATATTAGATTCTTTAATTATTATTTATATACTTACTTACTAAGCTATAAGCTTACTTTCTTTTCTCTCTTTTGTCTTATAGTTTCGTCCAGCTTGCACAGGAGTTAAGGATCGTTGAAGATCTGTCCGCACTATCAATACTTTTGGGTATTTGAACTAAACATTTTGAATTATGGCATGTATAGTAGGCTTCGTTATTTTGTTACGTGTCATAATTGCCTAGGTTTAAAATATTGGTTACAGTATTTGACCAATTATTTTGTACAAAGCCATTGAAGTTGGCTAATATTGTTCAAGACATATGTTATAATGATACATTATCTAATTGGATGACATATTTCTATCTCAGTTTTGTTTAATGGTATGTGTTATGTTCTGGTAATACCTCGTACCCTATTTCGGTGTTGAACATGGGTAAGGGGCGTTACATAATATTTATGCAAATCACATACACACAACATTAATTTCAAGCATATAAATATACACAATTTAGTTACACAAACTTACCTCGACAAATGTTCATGTACGTAAAATCTGACATTTTTTTCTCTTTTCCTCATTCTAGCTCCGAATTTGGTTTATTCGGATCTATACGAATAAATTTAACATCAATTTAATACAATTTAAACTCAATTCAGTCCATTTTACATTTTAAGCAAAATTTCCATTTTGCCCCTAAACTTTTTAATTAATGACGATTTCATCCCTAGGCTTAGAAAATGAAATTCATGCAATTTACTCCTTATTCCAAGTCTAACCAATTTCACTATAAAATTTACGGCACATATATTCTATAAAATTTAGAATTTTTCTTCAATTTACACAACTTTACATTTTAGTCCTTAAATCAAGTTTTCATCAAAAATCACTTTGTAAAAGTTGCTTATCTATCAACAACCTTTCATTTTCTACCATAAGTTTCAAATTTTCAGCATATTCATCCAGTGCATAATTTCCATAATTTGATAACTTTTCAAATTGATCCCCAAAATAGATAGATTAAGCTATCCTGGTTTCAAAAATATCAAAATTACTAAAAAAACTAGACAAGAAAAGTTACCCAATTTGGCCAAGAAAGCTTGCTTTCTCTTTCCTAGGGTTTCCATGGAATATTTAGGGAAGAAGATGATATAAAATGATTTTTATTCTATTTAATTATTTGTCATCTTTTAATTTTATCACTTTCCAATTTAGTCCTTAGCCTTTTTTTAATTTTCCATGGATGAATCATCCAAAAAATCTACTAACTTTTCATTAATGGTTTAATTACCATATAAGGACATCCAATTTAAATTTCTATAGCTATTTAATACCTTTAGCTATTAGAACACAACTTTTGCACTTTACGCGATTTAGTCGTTTATCAAATTAAACATGTAATCGATAAAATTTATTTACGAAATTTTTTACACAATATTATTATCATACTGTAGATCTTAAAATAGTATTAAAATAATTTTTCTTTTCAGACTCGGATCTGTGTTCGTGAAACCACTGTTTTAATTTTATCAAAAATGGGCTATTACAGCGAGAAAGATTATTATGCCGTTTACAAATCCAATTGGGGAGATGGGTAGTTTTAGCTATCGGAGTAATTGACTCCACGAGTAGAGACATAGATCTGTTCATCGATAGAATGATATATTTGACTGGATCCAAGATGAATTAATTCTGAATCTGTTTGTGAATTAATTCACTTGTGATGTTCATGGTGTGATTTACATAAATCCCGAGTTAGTCACTGACCATGCGTATGCAATACTTGTACTTTGATATAATTGGAGGCTTATACTCTAAAGATGATCGAGCCCATAGCCAGTATGTTGGGTACATGAATTGTGTATGACATGGCTTTACTAGCAACTATGACAGCCCATTTTCAATGAAATTGGAACAATGGTTTTAGGACCACAAATCTGAAGTCAAAAAATTTTATGTTTATTGCTATTATATGATCTACTGGATGATAGAAACACAGTATAAAAATTTCGTTAAGAAATTTTACCCTTTACATACCTAATTTGATGTAAAGGACTAAATTTCATCAAGGACAAAAGTTGAGCTCTAATAGCTAAAGATATTAAATAGCAATAGAATTTCAAATTGAAGGTCCTTATATAGTAAATAAACCATTAAAATGCTTAGTGGATAAGCATGAATAGTCGTCATTGGAAATTTCATAAAACATTAAGGTTAATTTTGGAAATTATCAATTAAAATTATATTAAATAAAATATATATATATTGCCATCATCTACCATAAAAAAAACCTAGCAATGGAAGCTTGGAATATTAGCAAACTTATTTTGTTCCATTAGGTATGTATTTTTGTCTCGTTTTTAATGATTTCTATGTTTCTGAGATCATAATAGTTCGATCTAACTATCTCAGGGATTAAATTGCAAAATTGTTAAAGTATTAGGGTTTTTCCATTGATGAGCATACTTGAGTTTTGAAGTTTTATAATAGAAAATGAAAGGTTGTTAGATAAAAAAACTTTTGTAAATAGAATTTTGATGAAATTATCAATTAGAGACTAAATTGAAAAGATGATAAATTTATGGTAAAATTGTGAATTTTATGAAATATATGGGCTACTATTAATATGTTTGAAAAATTGGCTAGGCTTGAGTAAGGATTAAACTGCATAAAAGTCATTTTCCGAGCCTAGGGACTAAATTGTAATGAATTAAAAGTATAAGGGTAAAATAGTAATTTTGTCAAAAACTGTGTTGGACTAAATTGAATATGAATTATATTGAATTGAGTTAAATTCATTCGTGTAGATTCTGTACAGAGTTAGATCGAGGCAAAGGAAAAATATTGGATTTGTCGCCTTCGTATCTACATACATTTGTCGAGGTAAGTCCGTATAATTAAATTGTACAATTTCCATGAATAAATACCGGTTGTATATTCAATGATTACCAAGTCCCGTGTGAACCTTATGAAATTCGTAGGATACAAATGACAAGTCATTAGGGTTACTGATTTGGTTGGGGTCCTACATGTGTTGCGAACACACCACAGCTCATATGAGCTTCCTGTTATTTAGCTCGCATGAGCTTCCAGCTTACAGCTCGTATGAGTATACAAGAATATGAATTGATGGATTACAGTTCAGTACACCTCGTGTGTACTACCCGTGTATCCAACAATATTCTAAATGGTTCTATAACAACCCGTTTTCAGTTAAGTCAGAATAATGGTTTCGAGACCACAAATCTGAAGTCAAAATATTTATTTTAGTGTCTACAGCATGTTAATAGAGTCATATGAAAATTTCGTTAAGAAATTTTACTGTTTGCATGCTTAATTTGATAAAAAGGACTAAATTGTGTAAAGTGCAAAAGTTGGGTTCTAATAGCTAAAGGTTTCTAATAGCTATAGATCTTTAAAATAGAGGTCCTTATATAGTAATTTTAGCCCATTAATGAGTTAGTGGATGATAATGGCTTGGTATTTTGTGTAATTATTACATGTTTTAAAGGTTAATTTTGGAAATTAGAAAATAAAGGTTAATTAAAATAAAACAAAACTTTCCATCATCTTCCATTATTTATTTTTGCAACCAAAAATTTAAGGGAGGAAGCCATTTTTTAATGCTTCATTCGGCCATCTCCATTTCTTCATTTAGGTATGAAATTTTTATATGTTTTTAATGATTTCTATGTTTTTAGAATCGTTGTAGCTTAATTTAGCTAGCCCAGGGACTAATTTGTGAAACCACTAATGTACTGGGGCTTTACCATTGATGAATGCGTATATGTTTTGATGTTTGATGATAGAAAATGAATGGTTGCTGTTAGATAAACAAGTTTTGCAAAGTGAATTTGGTTGAAAATGTTAAATAGGGATTAAATTAGAAATCCAAAAATTATGTGGTAAATGTAACACCCCACACCTGAGCCCTACACCGGGACAGGATACGAGGCGTTACCACACTTAATCACATGCATACAATTATATCGATGTCATTAAAACTCGATCAAATTTAAAAAAAATTTTGAACTTTGTTTAAACTCCTTAATATGGGCCTAAGAGGCCACAAACATTCATTGGAAACTATTCGGGACCAACCCGGGTCCTTTAACTAACTTTAGAAAAATAACTCTTGAAACAAGGCACACGCCCATGTGAAAGGACAACATGCCCGTGTGAAAGGGCAACATGCCCGTGTAGTCATTATAACATGGCCATGCTGATGGCCCGTGTGACACACACGGCCTAAGCATCTAGGAACACGCCCGTGTCCTACACCCATGTAGATTTATTTTTCAATTCAAACCTACAAGGGTTTTCACACGGCCTAGCACATGCCCATTTCCATGGCCCGTGTCCCTCACAAGGCCTCGACACGCCCGTGTCTCAGCCCATGTTTGAAAACATTGACATTCTGTTTCTGACGTCAGCAATCCTTAAGGGTCACATGGCCAAGGCACACGCCCGTGTGCTAGGCCGTGCCCTTCACACAACTGAGACACACGGCCGTGTCTCTACCCGTGTGTTTACTACTATGCATGCTGACTTGCAATTTTTACGTGTAGGAGACACACGGCTGGACAACACGCCCATATTAGGGTATTATTTTATCACATATTAGGTCATCAAATACCTAACACTTTGACTAATTGATTTTCTTTATCTTATGGCCGGCCAAACCTCTCTAAAGGGTTTAATTGCCCTTTAAATACCCCCAATTTTGGTTCTCTAACTATTTAACACCCTTAGCTAACAAAATAGGACTTTTGCACTTTATGCGATTTAGTCCTTTTTCACAATTAAGCTTACAAACGCTAAAATTAAACCACCAAAATTTTCATGCACCTTTATAAACATGCCATCAGACATAAAATAATATTAAAAATAATTTCTCCAATCTCAGGTTAGTGGTTCCAAAAGCACTGTTCCGACTAGGCCCAAAATCGGGTTGTTACAATTCTCCCCCCTTAGGGATTTTCATCCCCAAAAATTTTACCGGTGAATAGATCGGATATTGGTCTCTCATGGTATCCTCGGGTTCCTATATGGCTTCTTCGACTCCAAGTCTATGCCATAATACTTTAACAAGTGCAATACTCTTAATCCTTAATTATTTTATTTCCTGAGCCAAAATCTTAACCGGCTCTTCGCCACAAGTCATGTCTGAGCTAATCTCAACCTATGTTAGTGCGATCACATGCAAAGGATCCAATCCATATAGACGTAACATGGACACATGAAACACGTCGTGAATCCTTTCCAACTCTGAGGGCAAAGCCAATCAGTAGGCAACAGGCCCTACTCTCTCTGTAATCTCATAAGGTTCAATAAACCGTGGACTTAACTTTCTTTTCCTTCCGAATCGGAGAACGTTCTTCTATGGGGATACTTTCAAGAACACTTTATCCCCGACTTAAACTCAATCTCTTTCCGTTTCAAATCCGCATAGGATTTTTGTCTATCCGAAGTGGCCTTCAAACAGTCACGAATCACCTTAACTTTCTGTTCGGTCTCTTTAACTAAGTCAACCCCGTGTATCTGATTCTCTCTCAGCTTAGTCCAATACAAGGGTGTTTGACACTTACGCCCATACAAAGCCTCATAAGGTACCATTTTCAGACTTAACTGATAACAATTGTTGTAGGCAAATTTGACTAGTGGTAAATACTTTTCCCAACTGCCTTGGAATTCGAGAACACAACACCGCAACATGTTTTCTAAGATCTGAATCACTCTTTCTGACTGACCGTCGGTTTACGGGAGAAAAGCCATGCTAAAATTCAGTTTCATTCCCAATGCCTCTTGCAACTTTTTCCAAAACCACGAGGTAAACCTCGGATCTCTATCTGAAATAATTGACATGGGCACTCTATGAAGTCTCACGATCTTAGAAACATATAGATCAGCCAATTTCTCAAGGGAATAGTTAGTACGAACTGGTATAAAATGTGCCAATTTAGTAAGTCTATCAACAACCACCCAAACTGAATCCTTTTTCCTTGGTGTCAAAGGCAACCCTAGCACAAAATCCATGGTTACTCGGTCCCACTTCCACTCGGGAATCATAAGAGGCTGTAGTAAACCCAAAGGTACTCGGTGTTCGGCTTTCACTTGTTGACAAACTAGACACTTAGAAACAAACTCAGAAATGTCTCTTTTAATCCTCGACCACCAGTACATTTCTTCAAGTCGTTATACATTTTCACACTACCCGAGTGGATAGACAAACAACTACTATGTGCCTTTCATAAAATCCTCTGAATAAGCTCATTATCCATGGGTACACAAACTCTATCTCGGTACATCATACAACCGTTGGTACCAATACTAAACTCTGATTCATTTCTCATCTCAAACTGAGCCATTTTAGCTTGCAAGTCCCTATCACCTTTCTGAGCCTCACAAATCTCTTGAAGGAACATAGGTCTAGCTCTCATCTCGACTAGAATCTAGCCATCATTAGTCACGGTCAACTGAGCATTCATAGCCTTTAAGGCGAACAATGATTTTCTACTCAGAGCGTCGGCGACTACATTCGCCTTCCCCGGGTGGTAGTCAATCACTAACTCGTAATCCTTTACAAACTCTAGCCACCTTCGTTGTCGTAGATTCAACTCCTTCTGAGTCATTAAATACTTGAGACTTTTATGGCCGATGAACACTCGACATCTCTCGCTATACAAATGGTGTCTCCAAATTTTTAATGCGAACACGATGGCTGTTAGCTCCGGATCGTGGGTCGAGTAATTCTTCTCGTATGGCTTTAGCTATCTTGAGGCATAGGCTATTACCTTGCCTTCTTGCATGAGCACGCACCCTAACCCATTCAAGGATGCATCACTATACACCACAAACTCTTTTCCCGGTTCCGGTTGCACTAAAACTAAGGTTTCGGTCAAAAAAGCCTTTAGTTTCTTGAAACTCTATTGGCACTTCTCTGACAACAACCTTGTCATCGAAGTAGCTATCATGGATAATTCATTCAAAAATCTTTTTTAGTGTCTAGACAAACCCAGGAAGCTTTAAACCTCTGTCACATTCCTCGACAGTTTCCACTCAACGATGGCCGAGATCTTGCTTAGGCCAACTCTAATCCCACCAGCCGACACAATGTGCCCAAGAATCCAACCTCTCGTTGCCAAAATTCACTCTTAGTGAACTTGGCGTACAACTACTTATCTTTCAAGGTTTGTAGAACCCTTCTCAAATGCTCCTCGTGCTCGTTCTCATCACGCGAATAAATCACTATGTCATCGATAAAAATGACGACGAACTTATCCAAATATGGTTGGAAAATGTGGTTCATTAAGCCCATAAATACCGCAGGAGCATTCATTAAGCCAAAAGGCATGACAAGGAACTCATAATGGTCGTACCTTGTTCGAAAAGTAGTTTTCAGTACGTCTTGCTCCTTAACCCTTAATTGGTAGTAGCCAGACCTTAAGTCGATCTTAGAAAACACAATGGCTCCCTTCAACTGATCAAACAGATCATTGACCCTTGGCAAGGGGTACTTGTTCTTGACAGTCACTTTGTTGAGCTGTCGGTAGTCTATGCACAATCTCATCGATCCATCCTTCTTCTTCACAAAAAGTACTGGAACACCCTACGGTGAATAACTCGGTCTTGGAAAACCTTTATCTATTAACTCTTGAATTGAGTCTTCAACTCCTTCAACTCCTTCAACTCCATTAGAGGTATTCTATATGGAGCAATCGAGATAGGTGCTATACCGGGGACTAACTCGATACCAAACTCAACTTCTCTGTTTAGAGGCAATCCGGGTAATTCCTCTGGAAACACATCTGTAAACTCACATACCACAGGCACTATCTCAATTTTCACTTTAGACTCTTTGGTGTTCAACACAAATGCTAAGTAGGACTCATACCCTTTCCTCATATATTTCTCAGCAGTCAAAGATGAGATTAGTACTGATGAGTTATCCGGTTCACCTGATTCAACCAGAATAATATCCCCATTCTCACATTTCACTTCAATGAACTTGCTACCACAATTCACTATCACATTATGAGTAGTAAACCAATCTATGCCCAGAATTAGATCAAGTTCATCAAACGGTAGAAGCATGAGGTTAGCTGGAAAACAATGACCTCTAATCATTAAAGGACAATCTCTACACACTTTATCCACTATCACATGCCTACCTAAAGGGTTTGACACCTTTACTACAAATTCTGTAGACTCAATTGGCATATTCATACGGGGTACTAATTTCATGCAAACATAAGAATGGGTAGACCCCGAATCAATTAAAGCAACAATAGAAATATCGTGAAGAGAAAAAGTACACATAATCACATCTGGCGAAGATGCCTCTTCGCGAACGCGAATGGCATAAGTTCTTACAGGCGCTCGACCCCTCGGACCTCATAGCTGAATCTCTAGGAACACCTCTACTACTAGCCCCACTACCCAGGTTCTTCTGTGGTCTACCCCTCGAAGGAGCACTATTTGCCCTCATATCTTGCGTTTTCTCTTTGTCATCTAATTCCGGACAGTTCTGGATAAAGTGGTCTAGCGATCCACATTTGAAGCAACCTCTTTCATTCCCTCGGTACTTGTCGAAATGATGCCTACCACATTACGAACACTCCGGCCTATTTGGCCGAGCACTACCAACACTCGCAATAGAAGTGATTTGGGCTTTGGACGCCGTGTGATGCTTGTTCTTGCTCTTGCTCGAGAACCATACTGACGCATTTGATCGGGTAGGAAACTCTCTCGATCTCTTAGATGAGGTCTGGTGTGATTTCCCCATCTTTCTTTTCTTTGAGTCTCGGGACTCGAAGTCAGCTTTTCTCTTCTCTTTGGCCAATTCCTCAGCCTTACATGCTCTCTCCACGAGCACCACAAATTCCCTCAATTCTAAGATGCCAACTAATAGACGGATATCTTCATTAAAACCATCTTCAAACCTCTTGCACGTAATAGCTTCTGTAGATAGACACTCCCGTGCATATTTGCTGAGTCTTACAAACTCACGCTCGTACTCCGTCACAGTTCTATGGCCTTGCTTCAGTTCTTAAAATTATTTCCTTTTCTAGTCTATAAACCTCTGGCTAATGTACTACTTCTGGAACTCTTCCTGGAATAATTACCAAGTTATCCTCTCTCTCAGTGCAACGGACACGAGAGTATTCCACCATTGGTGTGACAACCCTAATTTGGCCCTAGTCGAAAAGTGGTTTCGGGATCACAAAACCGAGTCACAGAAATAATTAGATGTTATATTTTGTGTTTAATATATGTGAAAGTGCATGCGTGAAAATTTCATGCTTTGATTTTGTCAATTGTATGTGAAAGTTATTAGAAATGACATATGTGTGAAACTTTGGAAATGTGATAGGTTAAATTGTAGTGGGCAAATAATGCATGGTGGAAAAAAATGTGGACTTGCATGTCAAATTCCCCACTTTAGAGGAAGTGGCCGGCCATGATGGTATGGGATACAAAATATATGCATTTTGTATTAATATTATAATGACTACATGCTTTTATAATAGGAAATAAGTATTAAAAAAAAGAAGAAGAAAAGGGTGAAAAGAACAAGGTTGTCCATCCTTGTTCTTGATAGCCGAAAGTTAGAAAAAAAAAGGGGAGGAGAGAATTTTTCAGCTGGAATTTCTTTGTTCATTGGAAGGGTGAGATGAGGGGATAGCTTATCGCATGTTTGCTTTAGGGGCTGATTTCCTCAAGAAACTTGCTAAGGGAAAGGGAGAATGTAGTAGGAAGAAAGGGAAGGAGCTTGCACAAGGCTAGGCTCGGAATGGAATTTGACTGGTACGTTGCTATTCTTTTTGCTGGTAAGTGAAATGAAATAAAATTTGATGATTTTGGATTATTGAGTAAGTTTTTATAGCATACAAACCCCATGCATGATTCTCGATTTTCGGCTTGAGTTTATGAGATGAATAGTTGGGTTGTTGATGACCAAAATCATGTGTTTTGTGGTGAGCAAATATGAATTTTTGTTGCTGCCTTAATGTCCAAAATTTTGGGTTTTTATATTGTTCAAACAAGAATTATAGCTGCTGATTTATTGTTCCAATGTAAGCAAATTTATGCTGTTCAAATATGAATTTCTATTGTTGTTTTATGACCTAAATTGATTATTTTCATGCTGTTGCCGTAAGGTACTTAAACCTTTACACTTTCGGTTTTATCTTTAAATTTACTAGCAAACATGATAAATTTCTGCATGAAGGAAATGGTTGTTGTTTCATGTTCTTTTGATGAAAAATGGAAGATAGATGAAGTTGTTGGTATGTGATGATTGATTTGTGATATGCATGTTTAAATAACATGCAAGGTATGTGTGAAAGAGTGATTTGGAAATAAATCTGCTTGGGACAGCAACAGTAACATGATTTTGGAAAATCGCCATAAATTGTGGGAGATGAGTTAGAAGAATAATAAATTATGTAATTAAAATTTAATGAGTCTAGTTTCTTATAAAAGAAACCGTGTAAGAAAAATAATTGCCGATAATGAGATATTTGAAGTGATGTGGGACAGGGTCAGAATGACTTCTAGATCCTCTATTATGTCTTTATAAAATCATTATAAATTGTAAAAAATGGTCATAAGATTAAATTTATATGCTTATACTCCTTAATGATTCTAGTTTAAAATGAAATAAACGAGAACATATTTTGAATTCTGTACAATGAGAAATTTGATTCGTAGTGAGGAGTGGTTAGATTAGTCAAACAATGAAACAGGGGAAACTTTAAGAAAAATCTGGTATTGATTGGCCAAACCAAAAATTCTGAAAATTTTATGGATAGAAGATATATGAGTCTAATTTCAAGGAAAATTAACAGCAATTGATTTGGAGTTTCGTAGCTCCAGTTATAAATGATTTAGTGACTGTTGCTCAGGAAGACAGCTTACAGTGAAATTATGATTATGTGGTAAACATTGACAAAAATTTGTTAATGAGTTGCTTATTGATTTCTTATAAGCTTACTATGATATGTATGTGTGAAAGTCGAATATATATATTATATATTCTGAAAGTGATGCTTGAATAGTCGAATAATGACTAAGTTTAAAATTGTTGAATTTAAGCTCAAGAGCATAGAGAGGCAAATTCGGATAAGGGAAAAGAGAAGTAATCGAATAGCCGTTGTAATCGTTCGACAACATTCGAGGTAAGTTCTTAAGTGTTTAAGCTTGATTCCTTTTTATATGCCCAAGAGTTAAATTGATATGGAAAAGGGAATGTAAATTTTATTTAGTTAATGTGCCGAATATGTAATGATTTAAGGCTATAAGCCGATTATGGCTATTATGCTTAAGTTGAATTGGATTTGGAAATTTGATGCACTAAATGAGTGTTACAATGAATAAACTGTGCCGTATATGTGCTGGTGGAGATATCACGATTTGTGATTATTAAATACCTAAAGGAAACCATGATGTGTATAAAATTATTATTATTAGTCCTTTGTGGTAGCCGAATATGGCTTGGCACTAAAGTGATTAAATGTGAACTTCGATGAGGTAAACTATTAAAAGTGTGGTGCTATAAGACTATGGGCTAATACGATATGTGGATTCGTTCCGTAAAGTAAATTATTAAGGTATGTGACATGTACTTATGCATGTTAAATTGATTGGAATTGAATCATGAATGTGAATTGTGAAGCATAGGTAAAAATGCCTATGACATATATGTGAGTAAGGGTAAAACCATTGTAAATTATCGATAAGGATGGGCTATGTGCGGAACCATCTTATAATTGCTAATTTGGAAGGTAGTGTACGAATCAGTGAGCAATATGAACATATTAGATGAATTGTGACCTTTTGGTTCTACTGGAATTAAGTTGTGTGATAAATAATTTATGTATATGACTTATAGTCGAATGGTCACTATAGGTTAAGTTTGAATGGTGAAATGGATGTGTGATATTTATGTATGACTTTTGAACCGAAATGTAAATGTTGGTGTTCATATGGAGCTTATATCCGAATGTAGCAAATGACTACTAATGTGATATATTGAATGAGATGTGTTAATATATGATTTAATATGCATGATATTTGATGTGAATCCAGGCTTAAAGACCCGCAGGCTATATGCTGGAACTATATCCAGGATAAATCCCGCAGGCCTAGTGCTGGTATTATATTCGGGCCTTCGTGCCTAGCATGCTTTGTGCCGGTGATGTGTATTCGGGCCTTCGTGCCTAGCAGGCTTCGTGCCGGTGATGTGTATTCAGGCCTTCGTGCCTAGCAGGCTTCGTGCCGGTGATGTGTATTCGAGCCTTCGTGCCTAGCAGGCTTCGTGCCGATGATGTGTATTCGGGCCTTTGAGCCTAGCATGCTATAATGCCAGTGAGATACTATTCGGGCTTTCGATATCGGGCCTCGATCCTAACAGGCGAAACGCCGGTGAATGAATAAAAAGTCTATGGTTAAGGCACCTCGTATTAGATTGACAAATGAATACATTCAATACATTAAGTGAGCTAGGCACGCAGTATGGACTCATATGTGAGTTCGATTTGAATGAAATCACAAGTGTAAAATGTGATACATATGTGAATAAATGTTATAATTATATCTATGACCATGATACATTTGGTCAAGGTGTGAAAGTAAGTGAGAGCATTTGATTTATTTATGTTATATGAATAAAGATTAAATATTATAAGAATGCTGAATGTGCAGTATGTGCTTGTGTATATTCGGCCAAATGGTAATATCTCTAGAAAATGGCCTTTTGAGAAATTGAATAATCGAAGTATGATTGGGTTTGTTTGTTTGCATTGCTTAAAACTTACTAAGCTTATGAAAGCTTACTTTGTTGTTACATTTCTCTGTTTTATAGATTGTTGGCTCCAGTTACTTGCTCGGGTTGGAGTTCGCCGGAGATATTATCACACTGTCGAGCTCACACTAATGGTATAAGTAAATCCTAGTATTTCGAGTCTATGGCATGTATAAGGTTTTAATGTTTTGGACCTCGTAAGCCCATATATGGGACAGATTGCATGTGAAAAGAAAATTTTTTAATTGATTGAAATTTTTCGACACGGCTTTTGTGTGATTGACTGAGTTTAAGTCGGGTAACACCTCGAACCCTGTTCCGGTGAGGGATACGGGTGAGGGGTGTTACAATTGGTAAACTGAGTCTCGTAGGAGTGACACTGGACACTTCACACACTCCTCAGGCGTGCATAACAACTTATCAAATACCCTAATGGTATTTTTCAACTAGAACTCTACTCTCTCTAGGTCGTCATCAATATTAGCCCAGAATTCCTCGGCCCTTTGTTTTCAAATCTTGTCTACCGAAGGTTTCTCTCTCCTAACCATATCTACTCTTTGAGGAGCTATAGGGGCATACTGAGGAATCAGAGAAGGTGGGGGAGGTGGAGTGTTCGGATTCGCAGGAACAAACTCTGTGTACCAAGCTCCATCATGTAGAGGTAAGCTTCTCTAGCTCCTCCACCCTGGCTCATTGTCACAGGCCGACTATCTATTAGAGCGGTCCCTTCAGCGGGAGCCGGCGTATTACTCTCCACATCATCCACCGTAGCTATGCCAGGATCTATTTACTATATAAATAAAAACACAATTTATCTCGTCAAGAGTCATCACACTATCAATATACATTTATGGAATGTATAGCTAGACTCATACTCACGCTAGGTTAGTCCTAGAACCGACTAAACCATAACTCTTATACCACTAAATGTAACACCCCACACCCGAGCCCTATACCGGGACAACATACGAGGCGTTACCACACTTAATAACATGCATACAATCATATCGATGTCATTAAAACTCGATCAAATTTAAAACTTTTTCAAACTTTGTTTAAACTCCTTAATATGGGCCTATGAGGCCTAAAACATTCATTGGAACCCATTCGGGGCCAACCCGGGTCCTTTAACTAACTTTAGAAAAATAACTCTTGAAACAGGGCACACGCCAGTGTGAAAGGGCAACATGCCCGTGTGGTCATTATAACATGGTCGTGCTGATGACCCGTGTGACACACACGGCCGAAGCATCTAAGGACACGCCCGTCTCCTATACCCGTGTAGATTTATTTTTCACTTCGAACCTACAGGGGTTTTCACATGGCCTGGAGCATTCCCATGTCCATGGCCCGTGTCCCTCACACGGCCTCGACACGCCCGTGTCTCAGCCCATGTTCAAAAACCTTGACATTCTGTTTCTGACGTCAGCAATACTTAAGGGTCACACGGCCAAGGCACATGGCCAAGGCACACGCCCGTGTGCTAGGCCGTGCCATTCACACGGCTGAGACACACAGCCATGTCTCTGCCCGTGTGTTTACTACCATGCATACTGACTTGCAATTTTTACGTGCAGGGGACACACGGCCGAACAACACGCCCATAGGGCTGGCTGTGTGTCTACCTGTGTGGAAAAAATAAGGTTATTTACCAAGCCTTCTTTCCACCCTTACTTGCACTAACCTACATAACATCTAACATGACAAATTCACACAACCATACAAGGTCTCATCAGTCACACAAGGCATTATCTCATTCGTGAAAATATCATCATTTTCATATATCAATAACGAACGTTAGCCATTATCCAAGGCTTTATACAAAAGGAAGGGATTCATCCCAAGCCAACACAATTGCCCAAATTAACATTGACACAAAACACAAAAGTCTAAGCCCTATACATGCAATATTCAAAATAATAAAACCAACTATACCAAGTGCTTTGGTTGATAGTCTGATCGATACCTCCGACGTCCGATGATCCTCAAGCTAATTAGGTGGCACTATAAGAAAAGGGAAAAGAGAGGGAGTAAACATAAAGCTTAGTAAGTTGCATGAAAATAAATATAACAGCAATTCTACCATTCATCATCATGCTCATAGTACAAAAGTAGGCATAAGCACAACTTACTCATCGCTAACTAATGTAATTCACATAGCATATATTGAGCTCACGTCTCATACATTTCAAATAGGTACCTGTACCACTCACAATATGGTTATACTTTTCTCATTTAACTTAAACTATAACTCTCACTGTTGAACCATTTGGAAAGTTATCGGATACTCACTAAGCCTCAAACATAGGGTATAATAACGATGCCATGTTCCAGACATGGTCTTACACTGGCTCATCCATCAAGTCGATGCCATGTCCCATACATGGTCTTACACTGACTATCGAAATCGAGGCTGACACCATGTCCTAGACATGGTCTTACACTAGCTCTCACATATCCGCGCTGATGCCATGTCCCAGACATGGTCTTACACTGACAACTCTATACATGTCGATGCCATGTCCCAGACATGGTCTTACACTGACACATCTCGTAGCCGATGCATGACATGTCTTACACTGGCTTACATCTCAAGGCCGATGCATGTCCCAGATATGTCTCACACTAGCATACAAATAACCCGAATATCATGGCATGAATATCCAATTTATTTCCTAATGTTCTAACGGGAGTTCTACTATCTCAATACTCATCATATATAATCGTTTCCACAATCAAAAAATTTATGATATATCAATTCAAACACATATAATAACAATGTAGTTGTATTATCTACATAAAACTTACCTCGAATTACAAAATGTAGACGACTAGTTCGGCTTAGTCTACTTGCTTTGCTTTTCACCGGTCTAGGCCCGAATTTTGTAATTCTTGATCTATAATGATGAAAATTCACAAATTTAATCATTTTATTAATCTAGGTACTCAGCAATTTAAAAATTAGGCAATAGACCATTTTGCCCCTAGATTTTTACAAAATGACCATTTTACCCTTAGGTCTGAAAATTAATTTTTATCAAACTTCTTCATATCTTAAGCCTAGCTGAACCCTTTTTACTCTTATAGCAGCCTAAAATTTCCATTATTTCTCACATTTATCATCAAATTTTCAACTTATGCAAAATGGCCCCTAATCAGGGTTTCCATGAAAACTACTTTACAAAAGTTGTTTATTACACAACCATAACTCATATTCTTCCATAAAATTTTAGAAAACAACATGAACACTCTCATGGTAAAACCCTATACTTTCAACCATTTTGCAAAATAGTCCCCTTATTTGAAAGCTCATGCTACAAGGGTTCTAAAAGTACAAAAATCATCAAGAAAAACCATCAAGATCACTTACTTGTAGAGAGACTAAATGGCTGAAATTTTTCAAGCTTCCAAAACCCTCTTGTGGCTGATATTTTCGGTCAAGAAGAAAGGATGAATGAAAAAACAAAGATGAAGGCTAAGCTTTAGGTTATTATTTTATCACACATTAGGTCATCAAATACCTAACACTTTGACTAATTGATTTTCTTTGTCTTATGGCCAGACAAGCTTTAGGGTCATGCAACTTTATAAACATGTCATCACTTATAAAATACTATTAAAAATAATTTCTCTGACCTCGGGTTAGTGATTTCGAAACCACTATTCCGACTAGGCCCAAAATCGAGTTGTTACAATAAATGTGTAAAATAATGAAATGTATGGGCTACTATGGGTTTATATAGAATTTGACTAGCATGGGTGTGGGTTAAATTACATGAATTTGCATTTTTATGAGCTAGGGACTAAATTGTAAAGTAGTCAAATGTTTAGGCAAAAAATGGTAATTTTTCCATAAAATGAAATTGGATTGAATTTAGTAGAATAAATATTAAAGTGGTTAAATTTAATTATATAGATCAAGAAAAGTCACGTTCAGAATTAGATCGGGGGAAAAACAAAGTAGTAGATTGATCAGTAGATTTTTTCCATAGTAATTCGAGGTAAGTTTGTATATTAATAAGCTTTAAATTATATGTGTTTACATGCTAAATTAATAAATTGGGATGATATGACACTATAAAAATTCTCTACAAGATATCGTCAATTGTTTGGATTCCGATTAAACCTTAGGAATAGATAGGATAAAAATGACGTCATTAGGGTTTATGATGTTTTGGGTGCTGGTCCCATACATTCTACCGGTGGTTGAGTTTTCCAGCATGTGTTGTGGTTACTCGTCAGCTTGTATGAGCAACACCATGTAGCTACGTCTTGACCGTCAGTTTGTGTGTGCAAACCCAGTGATAGCTCGAGAGTGAGCATTTGTATTAGATATGAGATTGAGATGGTTTTGACCATGTATTGGCACTTAGTGTGTGAGAGTCCCGAGTATCTGATATTATTCCAAATGGTTCAACGAGCACAGTGATATTACGAGAGTATATGAGTTCGATACGAACCAATACAGGTATGTACGTGAATCATGTAAAAATTGAACCTATGAGATTTGTGATTTCATAATTAACTTTGTTGGTGGTTATATGTTAAGCTAATGAGATTAAATTGAATTACATTATGATTTAAATTAGTTGCTTAATTGTGGTTGATTGATAAGTTATATTTAAAGTTATACGAACTTACTAAGCTTGATTGCTTATTCTGTTTACTTTTCTGTATTTTATAGTGATTCAGAAGCTCGCTCATTTTGAAAGTTGTCAGAGATTGCATCGCACTATTGAACTCTTATTTTGGTATTTTTGGACTTTATGTATTTTGGTTATATGGCATGTATAGGTCATTTGGCTAATGGAAGTCTATATGTTCTATTATGTAACTAGTTATATAATGTGGCTTGATTTGGTATATGTTGGTTTGTATATATACATGTGTGGCTAGCATCATCTTGTATGATTTATGATTGCCATGGAAATGCTTTGATTTTGTATTAGTAGATTGCTACTTAATAGGTGAACTTGATAAATGGTATGCATGTTACATTAAGGCAAGAGTGCATATATGTAATTGCCCATTTAGGTAGTTTTTGGAGGTGATTTTGGCATGTTTTTAAAATGATCATTTGAGATGCCTAAGAGCTTATGATTATTGGTAATGAAATTGCATGATATAGACTTGGTTGTGATTGGTTTGAATGCCTATTGATGATATGGTCATATGCTATTTGGTATGTGTAGATCGGTAACACTTTGGGTGAGAAATAAGGCTTGGAAAATGGCTTGTTTTTGTCTACACGGGAGAGACACGGGCGTGTGTCTCAACTGTGTGTGACACACAACCAGGTGACACAGCTGTGTGCCCCTTGATACTTATTTAGAAATTAAGCCAGTAGCTTCACACGACCTAGCACACGCGTATGTGGCTTGGCCATATGGCACAAGTCAGTATACCCTCCAATTTTCACAGGGCTTAGCACATGGTCTGGCACACGGGTATATGAGGCCACTTTGAAGGGTACACAGCCTAGCACACGAGTGTGTGGTCTGGCCGTATGACCCAAGTCAGTGAGTTACACGGGATCAGACACAGGCTGGGACACGGCCATGTGATCCCATTTCGAATGCTCACACAGCCTGAGACACAAACGTGTCCCTTAGCCTGGACATACGAGCGTGTGTCCCCTGCACTTTGAAAATTTTCCATGATTTCATAAAATTTCCTAAGTACTTGATTTAGTCTTGAACCATTTTTAATGTTTATTAGGGCCTCGAGAGCTCATGTTAGGGACTATATGATTTAATTTGAATGATTTTTGTTGACTAATAAACATGAAATATATGATTATTTAAGTAATAAGTTTGATAATGCTCTGTAACCCTATTTCGACGACGGATATAGGTTAGAGGTGTTATAGGTTCCACAACACAGTTTTGTTATGAAATTATATGAGTTCGATAAGAACTATTACCGGTATATACATGAAATTCATGAAATGTGATCATTTATGTGATTTACATGGCTAACATGTTAAGGATATGTGTTTAGGATTTTGGCCAAATTGGTTTGGATATGTTTGTATGCTTACCTTAAATGTGAATAAATGGTAAGTTAAATTTCGAATTATACAAACTTACTAAGCTTAAATGCTTACTCTGTGTTATTTTCCATGTCTTATAGTAATTCAGAAGCTCGTATGGGTTGGAAGCTGGTCCAAGCTATTTCACACTATCCATCGGCTCTTTTGGTACTTTCAGTAAATTAATTCCAGTTATAATAGCATGTATAGGATATTTTGGCCTATGTTGGTATATAAATGTTTTCTTAAGACAAGTCATTTGAATGGCTTGTGTTTAATACATTTTGATGTGTTTATATATGTGGCCTTAACATATTTAATGTGTGTTTGATATGGTTGAATGATGGAAAACTTAACAGGTATATTGATGATTGGTTTGAAATAGTATAATTGGTACAATTATGCATATATGTAATTGGTTATCTAAGTAAATATGGATATTTGGTTGACATGTTATTAATTTGTCATTTGAGGTACCTAAGGGCATATTGGTTGTACATTGTGATAATACATGTTTAAGACTTGAGTTTAGCTTGATTTTATTGTCTTGTTATGGCTTGTTGATATGCAAATGGTTGTGTTTAGGTTGGTACCAAATTGGATGAGAAATGTGGCTTGGAAATGGCCTATTTTTGTCCATACGGGCAGAGACACGGGCATGTGTGACACACGGTCGGGTGACACAGCCGTGTGTCCCATGTATTTTTTTTAAAATTGCACAAGCCAGTATGCTTACATGGCCTAGCACACAGGCATGTGGTTTGGCCGTGTGACCCAAGTTAGAGAGTTACACGGGCACGGACACAAGCTGGGACACGGCTGTGTGTCCTTATTTCAGATGCGCACATGGCCTGAGACACGAGCATGTCTCCTGACCATGTGAGCCACACGGTCATGTATCCCCTGCAACTTTGAAAAAATTTCAATGTTTTCTGGAAAAACAATTGAGTACCGATCTAGTCCTAACTTGTTTTTAACGTGTATTTTGGGCCTCGAGGGCTCATATAAAGGAAAATGTGTTTGATTTTGATTGATTTCTGATAAGAATGCTATATTATATGAAATGTCTAATTAATTAATCTGTAAACTCCGATAATGCTCCGTATTTGGGTTAGGGGTGTTACAACAACAATGGAATTCATAGCTCAATTAAAGATTTTATGATATCCTCTTATTACACTATGTGGATTAATAAATAAAGAATGTGGCAACGAGTTGCTTGTTCTCGAATGAGCAATTTATCACAGTCATTTGTTTATAGTGATCATATTAATCATTAAGAAGACACAATGCAGACAATAAGATAAAATAAGATTGTATTAAGTGCACAGATTTAACTCAAAGGAATCAATGATATCATACAAGGGTAACACACACATAACGGGGTCATTAGACAAAGCAGTTGGATGAATTGCTTTCGTAAATAGTATACAATAAGGAGTTTTCAATCTGGTACTTCTTGTGGACTGACTCCATGATTAAGTAATTGTGAATTATTGAAAATGCTTCTGGACATAATTGCAATCACCAAAGCCTAATTGTACATGTTCGATTGATCCCTCCGCTAGCTCAACAAAAGCTCAATTGGACGGCATTTGAATCAGAAGAAAATTCTACGACCTTGGGAATAATTTAATTGAGTCAATTTATTCAATGTGGAATTAAATTAGGTGGTCGTAAGAATTGTTCAACTAGAGAATTTGATTAAATAATTTTCTTGAAAAATTAATTTGAAAAATCTAAGTGATTTTTGGAAAAATTAATTTTGATCAAGTAAAATTAAATTAATCAAATCAATTTAAATAAATATGATATTTTTGGAAGTTAATTTTCAAGTCAGACAATTAGCTGAATTTGTAATTGAACTTGAAAATTGGACCTGGGATCGTACATTGGGCTTGAGAGCCCAAAAACTAAGGCAAGACCCAAAAACTGGTCGAACCAGGCCCGGTATGTGAAACCAAACCGGTGGTCCAACCAGTGACTAGACTGGACCAGTCATGTCGTCATTAACCTAGACCGATCCAGCTTAGGTGCCATAAGGATGTCGCACCTGCATCACCAAACACGGTAGTACCAGTGGTTGCGACGACGGTGTCCCGCTGGCCGACGGCGGTTGGTCGTTGGTGGTTGAGCAGTGGAAGAGTTACATTCCTACTGGAATTCTACAAGAGAATTTGATTTCAGATTAATTATTCCAAAAATAATATTATTTTAATAGTTTAATATTAAATTAAATTTAATATTTATCTTAATAGTATTTTATTGATTTAATATTAAAATTATTATCTTAATATTAAATTCAATTTAATGTTTATCTTGTATATAAACATTCTAGTATTTTAATAAGATTTAGTATTAAATTTAATATTAAAGTGATTAAGTTTAATCATAGTTAAACTCTCTAAACTCTCCCTACATAAAGAGAGTCTTGGGTCATTATTTTTCACAAATTTGAATTCAAGAGAAAGTTGTAAAGAGAACATTCTCTAACGAGATTATTCTAGAAAATTTCTAGAGATATTTTTCTAATTTACAACTTGACCCAAAAGTTTAGAGAAATTACAAAATTACCCTACTGGTAATTTTTGTGAATTTGTTTTATTCGAAGCGAGCCCACACCCAGCAGACGTGAGATTGAGGAAAGCGGAGAAGACTACTCGGTCGAGGCGCTCATCCTAGACAAATAGAAAAGGTACAATTTTGATTAAGTGCTTATTACTTTAGATATCACAACAAGATCTTGTTTTGGAAAAAAAATTAAAATTTCTAACGTTTCCCTAAATTTATTTTCCGCTGCATTTTCCAAATCTATTTTTCCAACATTTGGTCACCAAAAAAGAGGATCTCTGGGTCAGGGTTTTACATTCTAAATATAAGATTAAAAAAAGGATCCCAGAAGATATCAAGAAAGGAAATTGCTCAGTTATTTGGAGAGGAATTACAAAGGTGTGGCCATTACTAAAAGAAAATTTGTGCTGGTTCATTGGAACAAGAACCTCAGTTCACTGTTGGGAAGATCCTTGGATCCCAAAAATAGGATTGTTAAATATGTATGTATCCCCCATTGATAGGCCAATCACAGATTGTTTTCTCTAAGATATGGTAGTAGAAGATGGTGCATGGAATATGAAAGCTTTTAAGGAAAGATTGTTGGATGAGATAGTCAAAAGGATCACTGGTATCCCTCCACCACATCCCCTAGTTAGACCTGATAAAATCTTTTGGATTCATACAATAACTAGAAGATTTTCGGTTAAGAGTACATATGACATGTTAAAAGCAGATACGTGGGACGTAAGAGATACCAAGTGGAAAATCGTCTAGAAGTACCAAGGACCACATCGTGTTCACTTCTTTTTATGGTTCATTCACCGAAAAAGACTTCTCACTAATTAAAAGCAGGTACGAATGGGTATTGGATAAAGTATGTCATGCCCAGTCTGCCACCACGGGATTGAAGATATTTTACATGTCCTTAAGGATTGCCCGGACACCAAAAAGGGTTTGGAAATACTTTATACCAAGGGATTGGCAGATGTAGTTGTTTTTGAAAGTCCCTTTGATTAGGTCAAAGCAAATATGGAGAATCCTGAATGGACGGAAGGGATTAGGGTGCCTTGGTCGACTCTTTTTGGTTTGTTAGCATGGCGTGTTTGGAAAAATTAGAATCTCTTTATGTTCCAGGGTATACCTTGGAACTTTATGGAAACTATTAAGATTTCAATGAATTGGGCAAAACATTATAATATAGTGCAAAATTTAGAAACATTCAGAGGTAATAGTTTAAAGAATCAGGTTTAGGCAAATCTTGGAATGATAGGGTTAGTAATTTTTAGACTTTTAGGCAGTTAGTTTAGTTAGGATTTGTTTTACAACAAAAATATATATTAGTGTAAAATAATTCTAATCAAGTAAAAATATTGACAAAAAAAGTCAAGGAAAAGTTAAACATTTTTAATTCGTTAACAACATCTTAAGCTTTTAAATATGTTTTTAAAATGCAATATATATGTTAACACAATTTTTATTTTAAAATTATTATTTAAAGAATTTTAATGTTAATTTTTAATATTTATATTTTAAAATTATATTTTTAAGAAGTTAAATGTTTTTTATTTTATTTAAGGAGGGTTTGACGTTATAATTTTTTTATAGCATATTTTTTAAATAAGTAAAAAAAGATAACTTCTCTTATTTTTCAAATCAAAATATATTTTTTTGAATTAAGATTAAATTTAAAATTTAAAAATATTAAATTTCACTATCAATATTGTTTTTTAAAAAAACTATAAAAATTAAATAAATACACAAATATGTCACTTGTCACATATATAGTCTACATACCTTGTTATATTATATATTGTAAAAGACCCATTTTGCCCGGGCCTTTGAAATTATTTACAACAAATAAATTAATTAATTAATTAAATTAAATTAAATTGTTTGCAGTCCATAAAATACAAACCCAAGCTTGAGGCCTAAAACCAAGAATAAACCAGACCCAACAAATAACCCAATTCCCAGCCCAAAACGAAAACAAAAACTACTCAGCAAACCCTAAAAGCTTCAGTTGCAGTGGGAAGTTCAAACTTTATGTCCTGGAAGTTACAGTGTAAGGGACTCTGGAATTACAGTGGGGCAAGCTTGCTGAGCAGAATGTGATTGTTTCTTTGGGTTTTCTATCAAGAATACTAGCCGAGCAAGATGACAGCATAATAAATCAGTGATAATGCTTTGGTGAACAACGAGCGATGATACCTTAAGCATTTAAAAAAAAGAAAGGGAAAAAAGAAAAAAGAAAGATCATTTAAAAAAGATCATTTTCATTTTCATAACACATTTAATTAGGTGCATTTGATTCATTTCGATCATAGCGGCCTAATTATTTGACATCAGCATCACATCTAGTTAGGAGCATTTGATTCATTTTGATCATAGCATCCTAATTATGTGTCATAAGCATCATGTCTAATTAGGAGTATTTGATTCATTTTGATCATAGTATCCTAATTAGTTGGCATAAGCATGATACATCAAAACGAGTCTACAGGACAGGTCCAAGAGGACGGTGTAGTAACATCGGTGAAGCCAGATCTTATATCCCTGAAGTTGCAGCAGAATAGATCGAAGATTGTAATATCCTGATTTTAGGCCTAGTCGAAATAGTGGTTTCGTGACCACAAAATCCGAGATAGAAATAATTATTTTATGATTATTTTGAGGTCTATGATATGATTGCATGATTGTGTGAAAATGTCGTGAAGAAATTTTATGCATAAAGTGCTTAAATTGAAATTAGGGACTAAATCGAATAATTTGAAAAACTTGCACTCTAGAAGCTTCTAGTATGAAATTGTTTTGAAATATTAATTAGGAGGTCCTAAATAGAAATTTTACCAATTTCTAAGTCTATGGACAAAAATTGGACATGGATGGAATTTTTGGAAAGTTTAGTAGTAAGGGCATTTTGGTCATTTAGGGGTAAAATGAATTAAAATACAAAATTAAAAGCCAATTTTGCTCATCTTCAACCCCATGGCCGAATATAGCAAGGAGAAACCATGGCTAGGGTTTTTCAAGCTTCCAAGCTTGATTTTAAGTCTGTTCTAGCCTCGTTTTTAATCATTTTTACGTTTTTGGAGTCTCGGTAGCTCGATTTAGCTTATACTAGCAATAATTTAACCTAGGGTTTATATTTGGAAAAATACCCATAGGTGAAATTTGTGTATTTTGGTGTTTTATGATAGAATATGAGGTTTTAAATTATTTTAGACAACTTGTGCTACTCGGTTTTAGGTGAAAACGAGCAAAAGGGCTTAATCGGTAAAAATACCTAATAGTCATAAGTACATGTTAGAGTGAGAATTTGATGTTGCCATAGAAGGGAAAAATTATCAGCATGTCATAAAACATAAGAAAATAGACTGAAGTTTAATTTACGAGCTTTGGGGCAAAAGTGTAAATATGCAAAAGTTTAGGGGCAAAATTGTAATTTTTCCAAAATATGGTTTTGGGTCAATTTGAATAATGTGAGTCCTAATTAGACTATATTTTAAATGATAGAGCAAGGAAAACTAAAATTCGGGCTAAAATAGGGAAAATATCAAGTTGTGGACGAAATGGTAAAAGTAGCCATTTTCGCATACGAGGTATGTTCATGTGTAAATGTAGTAACATAATTGTCATTTTAAGCAATTTAATGTTGTTTATATGATATGATGCTGATTATTATCATGAAATATTATGCTTTGTGGTTATTGTTGAATACTATGTAATTATGTGAATTACTTGATGAGTATGAACTATCACCGAAGTATCAATTTCGATATTTCGTGGAAGATGGCAAAGATGTGTGATCGAGGAAAATGCCCGTTTGAACCTTAGGAATAGATTAGGATACAAGTGACATGTCACTAGGATGTTTGGGCATCCGAACTCGTTGAGTTGAGTCCGAGTTCACTTATGGATGCGAATGTCTGAACTCGTTGAGTTGAGTCCAAGTTCGTGAGATGTAACTAGGCATCCGAACTCGTTGAGTTGAGTCTGAGTTCACTCATGGATGCGAACGCCCGAGCTCGTTGAGTTGAGTCTGAGATCGCTTATGGGCGGGTTACATAGTAGCTTGGCTACATATGTGGCACTTATGTGCAAACTTTCCATGTATCCGAATTATATTCCGATGTGTTCAACGAGTAAAGCTCTACTCAAATGGAGGAATACTCAAGATGAAAGGGACGTATTGGTAAGTGTTGTGAAATGAATACTTTGAACAGGTATGTACTTAACCCTCGGGTTGAAAACTTGATATAACAACAATATGGTAAGATGATAAATGAAAATGTGATATGAATGTCTTGGTGATGATTATGCAAATGATGTTTTATGTTTGCTTATATGGTTATGTTACTTGCTATTTGCATGTGAACTTACTAAGCATTTATGCTTACTCCCTCCTTTTCATTCCTTGTAGTGTTGACAAGCCAACTCGGAAATCGGGAACGGTCGGAGGCATGCTCATACTATATCCGTATACCATCTTAGCATAATGGCTTGCATATTTTGAGTATGGCATGTATAGCATTATAATCATTTTGTATATATGGTCTTATGATATTGTTATTGAGTGGTATGGAAATGCTTGGTAATGATTAGCCATTGGAATGGCTAATCATGATCATATTTGGTGTTATGTATGCTAAATTACTAGCTAATCCATGGAAAAATGAAATAGGTAAAATTTACCATAAAATAGATTCAGACAGCAGCAGTGACGTGAGTTTGAAAAATCATTAAAAATAGTAGAGATACAATTAGATGGTGAATAAAATATGGAATTGAATAATTATTAGTCTATTTTCATATGGATGGAACAAAACAGTTATATGAGTTATATTTTATGAGATGTTTAAATTTTTGTGAAACAAGGCCAGAGCGATTTCTGGATCCCCTGTTCTGACTTTGTAAATTCACCATAAATTGTTCAAAGATAATTAGAAGTCATGATTTATATGTACAAATTCCTTATTGAGTCGAGTTTTATTAGAAACAAACGGCATAGTCATTGAAACTCTGTACAGGGAGATATCTGATTCGTAATACAAAGAGGTCAGAGCAGTCGAACCCTGAAATAGGGGAGAATTTAACTAATAAACTGTACTAATTGGCTTGACCAAAAATTCTATAAAAAAATTAGTAAATATATATATGAATCTAGTTTTAGGAAAATTTACGGAATTGGATTTCGAGTTTCTTAACTCGAGATATGAATTTTTAAGTGACTATGATGCAGATTGTTAGCTTGACTGAAAATTTTAAAAATAAATTGTTTGAGCTGTTTAAGTAATGAATTAAGTCTGTTAACACCTCGTGTTCGACTCCGGAGATGGTCTCGGGTATGGGGCGTTACAAAGATTACAAACCTTATCTTCCTAAAGTTGCAGTGGAGTAGGTTGAAGTGTCAGTTGCAGTAAAACAGATCATGACAAATCTTATCTCCCTGAGGTTGCAGTGGAGTAGACTGAAGATTGAAGATCTTATCTCCCTGAAGTTGCAGCAGAGCAGATCGAAGATGATGAATCTTATCTCCATGTATCGAAAATGAAGCAGATTTTACCACCAGCCTTATCTCCCTGAGGTTGCAGTGGAGTAGACTGAAGATTGAAGATCTTATCTCCCTGAAGTTGCAGCGGAGCAGACCGAAGATGGTGAATCTTATCTCCATGTATCAGCAATGGAGCAGATTTTACCATCAGCCTTATCTCTCTAAGTTCCAGTGGAGTAGATTGAAAATGGCGAATCTTGTATCCATGTACAGACAATGGAGCAAATTTTAGCCACTGGCCTTATCTCTCGGAGGAAGCAAGAGAGCAGGTTGAAGATGGTAGTCTTATCTTCCTGAGGTAGCAAGGAAGCAGACTGAAGATTGAAGATTGGAAAAGGAAAATCTTATCTCTATTTATCGGCAATGGAGCAAAATTAAGCCTCAAGCCTTATCTCTTTGAGGTAGCAAGAGAGCAGGTTGAAGATTGAGTCTTATCTTTCTGAGGTAGCAAAAAAGAAGACTGTGAATTGAAGATTTTATCTCCCTGAAGTTGCAGCGGAGTAGATCTTCATAGATGGCTAATCTTATCTCCATTTATCGGTAATGGAGTAGATTTAAGCCCCAAACCTTATCTCTCTGAGGTAGCAAGAGAGCAGGTTGAAGATTGAGTCTTATCTTTCTGAGGTAGCAAGAAAGCAGACTGAAGATTGAAGATCTTATCTCCCTTAGCCGTAGCGGAGCAGATCGAAGTTGGCAAGTCTTATCTCCATGTATCAGTAATGGAGCAGATTTTAGCCACTAGCCTTATCCCTCTGAGGTAGCAAGAGAGCAGGTTGGCGATTGTAGTCTTATCTTCCTAAGGTAGCAAGGAAGCAGACTAAAGATTAAAAATCTATTTCCCTAAGTAGTTGTGGAGCATCGAGGATGGTGAATCTTATCTCCATGTATCGACAATGGAGCAGATTTAAGTCACCAGTCCTATTTCCCTAAACTTATAGTCAAGATTCAACAAAACCGGGCAAAATTGGCCCTATTTGAAGTCTTTGCTCTATTCTCGTTACACGACAATGAGCAAAGATGGGCAGCTGTAAAAGACCCATTTTGCCTGGGCCTTTGAAATTATTTACGACAAATAAATAAACTAAATAAAATTAAATTGTTTGCAATCCATAAAATACAAACCCAAGCTTGAGGCCTAAAACCAAGAACAAACCAGACCCAACAAATAACCCAATTCCCAGCCCAAAACGAAAAAAAAAACAACTCAGCAAACCCTAAGAGCTTCAGTTGCTGCAGCCTCCAACTGCCTCCTCCACGCCAGCACGCCCACAAACAGCTTCACTCCACGCCATACACACCTGCAAAACGAACCACAACAGCAAGCAGCAGTACAATAAATGACAGCAAGAAAATAGATTTTTTATTTTTCTTTTATTTATGCTGTAAAATCCGGCTATAAAAAGCCACTGAATGTACATGGGAGGGGATCTTTTTTCCCCAAATATATACACGAATATAAAAAACAGAAAAAAAAATTTGAAAAGGTATTCAAATATTTTTTCTTCTTTTTCTCTTTCGATTCCATTAATCTTTCATTAGAGTTTACATGCATTTGAAAATAAAGAGAAAGCAAGAGATTTACCTTGCGAATGTGCTAAGAGACTCCGTCTTCTTCATTGAAATCGGAGTGTAGATGGAACCTCGTGGCCTAGATGGTCGTCCCTTGAAGCCCGAATCTACTCGTCACCATTGATAGAGGTAGATCGGTGCTTAAAAGAGGGGTGTTAGAATCAGTTGAGGGAAAATCAAGAGAGGCTAGAGATTTGGCTTCTTAATCGGCCAAATGAAGATGGATATGGGGAAGAATTTTGCTTCAATTGCTGTAGAAGACGGCAGAGAGCTATTCAAACAATTTTTTAGGGTTTAATAACAAAATAAAGACCTCACCGTTTAGTCTTTAAAGGCCAATTAGCTACTCTGGGTGAATTGCGCATTTGGTCCCTCCCCTTTTGTGCCAATCTTTAATTAAGCCTCAATAACGTTTTATTTGTTTTATATTTTCCCTGAGATTTACACATTGTCACGGTTTAGTCCTTATTTGAATGCTGCGTTTTGAAGCTTGAGATATTTATGTCTTAGGTCCTTGATCATTGGTACATGTTTCATTTTAAATTTTTTTCCCTTTCGTTTACAAATTGACCTCTTAATCTTATTATTCGTTTCAACCAAGTTTTGTTTAGTTTATATGTTTACTCGTATTTATGCAAAATTTTAGTATTTATTTTTTAAATTTATCTTAGCATCATTTTTCTAAGTATTACTTTAATTTGTTATTTCTTTCATTTGTATAACTGCTTCTTGAAATTGTTTTGTTATGTTAATATACCTTTGCTTTAAAAATTTAATTGATATTGATCTAAAAATAATTTTATACATTGTTATTATATTATTGGTGAATTTTACGTGTATATATATATACATATATATATTTTATATGTTGATATGTTGATATATATTCTTTTAACTCTAAATATAATTTATTTCTTTTAAGTATTTTATTGAAATCGAACACTGTTTTATATTATTATTCTTGTATATGTATTTATTTATATCAAGTTTTCACCTTATATATTATTAATCCTATGTTATTTTATACATATAATTTTATTTTTTATTTTTATTTTTTTAAATCTACTTGTATACGTAATTATTTTTTTTAAATCTATTGCAAATATAATTTATGATAAAATTAATTTAATCTTATAATTCACATTTTAATTCCATGTTATCTTAGCATACAATTGTTTCTAAAATTTATTCATATGTAAATAACTCATATTAAATTATTTTTTATTATAGCCCACGTTATCGATTTCATATTAATATTTTTTTATGTATATATATTTTCCTCTTTTAAATTTATTTATGTGTATAATATATTTCTTTTAAGAACCATATTTTAAATCATATAGTTTATTCATTGTATATACTCTCATATTTTATTATCCTTATACATGTACTATTTATATGTTTCATCAATCCAAATTAATTTATTACATGTAAAATTATGTTGTATATTATTTGTTTTAAAATTTCCCTTTATAAATATAGCTTTATGAATGTACATCATTAAATTTATGTATTTTGTAAATATAGTTTTTTTACCTTTTTTGTGTGAATGATTAGATTTTTTTTAAGATTCGTTACGTGTATAATTACTTATTTCTTTTATATACATTATTAATTTCATGACATCTTTTACCAATAATTATTTCCAAATTTATTTATGCATGTTTTACAAATTTGCTATGTACATTATATCTTATCATGTGTTGTATTTGTCTTTTATATTCTATATATTATTTAAGTTATCATGCACATTGTAAATCTCTAAATGAAATTGCGTTTAAAGTAATTTGCACATTATTCGATTCAAATGTTTTATTCTATAATATTATTTTAAATAAATCTCTAGTTTTTTATATAAGTTTGTCAACTTATAATATGTGTTAATTAATTCGCCAATTTTAAAAAATGTCCTATAATATACTAAGTTCTAATTCCATTGCATTTTGTACATATTTTATGGATAATTTTATATTATGTCATGTGAATTATTGTTGTATATCATTTTTATTGATTGTTCATCATCCATGATTAAGAATTTGTCACATTTTACTTAGAATAACTGTACATAATTGTGGATCTATTAATTGCGACTTGTTGTGACTTATATTTCATGTTCATAAATTCTTACCCATGCAAACGTTTTGATACAATTCATTAAGCATTACATTTTAATAGATAAACGCGTTTTGAGCAAATTTCTAATGTTCGTTATCATTCAAAAATTCTGAAATAAGGCAATATCCAATATTTGGAGAATTCGGAAAATTGTGCTCAATCGTACTGGGTATGATTTTTCGGTAAACTAAATATTTGGATAACCTTTTTATAATTTTAGTGTACAAATTTTCGAAAGTCAAAAATCAATTGTATTTAAAGGTATAAAGGATCGTATCCAATCGTACTGGGTATGATACTACGTATCTTTGAAATAAGAGATTTTTGACCACTAATTTGAACTATTCATGCATTTTAAAAAGAATTATACTTTGAAAAATCTTCTCTTTAAAGAAAAACATTTTGATATAGGGACAGCATCAAACCAATTTGGTACCAATTTTTGGGTGTAATGAGGGTACTAACCCTTCCTCATACGTAACCAGCTCCCGAACCCATTTTTAAAATTTTTGGGGACCAGAATTGTTTTAAAATATTTTATTAGGTGATCCAATCACACCTAAACAAAAGGTTGGTGGCGACTCCACACTCGGTTTTAAAAGTCGATCCCCGTTTTTTCCTAACCCGAAAAATGGTTTCGACATATATGATATTAAAAAAATTAAAAAATTATATGTAACGCCACATGGCTGGTCAACACTCAGTCAATGTTAGTTAATGTCGGGTCAACAATCAGTCATAATAAAATTTTTTAATATTGAAGTATTTAATATTATAAATTTATATTTTTAAATTTAAATTTAAATTTTTTATTTTAAATAAACCTAATTGTCATTGATAGTTTTTCATTGGCCAAACATGACACATGATGCTTTTCCATTTACCAAAGTTGCTTAACTGATTTTTTTTAACGTCGGTTACAAAATGAAAAAAAAAATAGAGGAAATTGATACTTTATGTACCAAAATGGGAAAATGGATATACTTCAAGGGTTAAATCACAAGTAAGCCTTTATTGTATGTTATTTTTAAACATAAATTGTTATTCTAAATACATGACTTCCACACGTATACCCATGTGATAAAATTTCTAGATTAATATAATGTAATAGTACAAAGGAGATGAAAAGTGAAGAATGTTAGGATTTAGTTGGGCTAAGAGGAACAAGATCTCTTTGCATCAATAAGGATTTAGTCCTTGCTCACCGTGAGTACTATTTTCCATCAATTTGTTACTATATTCCATTAGCAAACCGGTTGAAAGACTAATATGTCTTCTATCAAATCTAATCGGAGAGATGTTTTATCTTGGGCATCAAAGTAGATGACTCCCAGAAGATAGAGACATAATAATCTGTCTGATATTACATCAAATAGGACCCAAGTAGTGAAAAAAATCATAAATTAATTATCAGGTCATTTTTATACTTAGTGAGAAAGTCACATTCATTTCCGAATGTAACCCATTTCTCTAACTTATTTCTATCTATTTTTGTTCATTTGATTCAACATGCATGTAACAGCCCATTTTTAGTCAAATCGAAATAGTAGTTTCGAGACCACCAATCCAAAGTTGAAATATTTATTTTATTATTATTTTAATCTCTAAAGCATGTTAGTAGTATTGCATAAAAATTTTGTTAAGAAATTTTGGCGTTTTCATGCTTACTTTAGTGAAAAGAACTAAATCGCATAAAGTACAAAACTAGAGTTCTATAAGCTAAAGGGATTTATAAGCTAAAGGGATTTAATAGCTATGAAATTAAATTATTGGAGGGTTTATGTTGTAATTAGACCATTAATAGCATGAGTGGACAATTATGGACATTATTCAAGTGAGTTTAATGTTGAAATGTAAGGTTAAATAAGTAATTAATTAAATATGTCTTAATTAATTATGTAAAATGGTTGTATCATCTTCAACCTCAAGGTGTTTAACCAAAAATTAGAAGGTGAGAAGCCATTTTTAAGGTTCAAAGGTTCGGTCAACAATACCTTGTGCATGTAAGTGCAATTTTGCTCGGTTTTTAATGATTTCTATGTTTTTGGAGTCGTGGTAGCTTAATCTAGCTAGCCCATGGACTAATTTGTGAAATTGTTAAAAGTCTAGGATTTTATCATGAATGTATGTTAGTTGTTATTTATGTTTGATGGATGAAAATGAATGCTTGATGATAGTTGAACAACTTTAATAAAGGAAATTTTGATGAATTTGTCAATTAAGAATTAAATTGAAAAATAGAAAAATATTCATGGTTAAATTGTGAAATAAAGGAAATGTAGGGCTTGGTAAGGGCATTAGTGATATTCGGCTATAGTGGGATTGTATTAAATTGCATGAATTTGCATTTTTATGAGCTAGGGACTAAATTATAAAGAAGTTAAATGTTTAGAGGTAAAATAGTAATTTTGCCATAATATGAATTTTGGGTTAAATTGAATAGAATGATATTTAAATAAGTTAAATTTGATTATACAAAGATCAAGAAAAGAAACTTTCGAAATTAGATCGGGGGAAAAACATAGTGGATTGATTGCTCGATTTTCTCCGTATTAATTCGAGGTAAGTTCGTGTGTTTAATAAGCATTAAATTATATATGTTTGAATGCTTAAATTGATATAACTGTGATGATATGACATCACAAAAATTATCAATGAGTATCAGCAATGTATGGATCTCGGTTGAACCTTTGAAATAAATAGGATACAAATGACATGTCATTAGGGGTTATCGTGTTTTGGGTGCCGGTTATTGCGCTCTACTGGTGGCTGAGTTTTTCAGCATGTGTTGCAGTTACCCGTCAACTTGTGTGAGTAGCACCGTGTAGCTGCATTTTGACCATCAACTTGTGTGAGCAGACCCAGTGATAGCTCAAGAGTGAGCATTTATATGAAATATGAGATTGAGATGGTTTTGACCATGTTTTGGCACTTAGTGTGCGAGATTCCCGAGTATCTGATAGTATTCCAAATAGTTCAACGGGTAAAGATGATGGTTCGAAGATATAAGGGATGATATGAATCAGTTCAGGTATTTGTATGAATTATGACAAGTAATTCATAGTTGATGTATTCATACATGATTTACATGGTTATGATTATGTGTTAACCTTTGAATTGATTGAAACTTACCCATGTTTTTACTTATACTTCTTTATATTGTGAATGCATGGTAATTTATACTTATTAACCATACGAGCTTACTAAGCTTAATAGCTTACTCTATTTACTTTTTCGTGTTTTATAGTGATTTCGAAGCTTGTTCGGATTGGAAGTTGTTGGAGATCTCATCACACTATCCAGCTGTTGTTTTTGGTACTTTTAAACTTTATGTATTTTGGTTATGTGGCACGTGTAGGTATTTTGGCTAAGGTAGCCTTTATATCTTGATGAATTTTGGGCATTTTGATTGGCTTATAAGTAGTCTTATATTTTGAAATGTATATATATGTATAAATGGCCCTTTGATATGTGGTTTATAATTGCTATGTGAAGGCCTTGTTGAGAATTGGTATTGAAGGTAACATATGGTTGAAATTGAGAATGTGTTAGCATGTTAAGTATTAGGTAAGATAATGCATATATGAAATTGACCATTTAGGTGATTTTTGGATGCGATATTGGTATGATTTTGAATGCCCAATTGTGATGTTTATGAGCATTGTTAATTGTTGGTATTGGTAACATGATTTGGACTTGGTTATGGTTGGTTTGAATGCTCATTGATGATATAGTCATATGTTATTTGATGTGTTTAGGTTGTTGCAAATTTGGGTGAGGAATGTGGCTTGGAAAATATCGTATTTTTGTCCATATAGGCAGAGACACGGGTGTGTGTCTCAGTCGTATGTGACACAAGGCCAGGTGACACGGTCGTGTGTCCCTTGATGTTTATTTAGAAACTAAGCTAGTAGATTCAGACAGCCTAGCACACAGGAGTGTGGCTTGGTCGTGTGGCACAAGTCAGTATACACTCTAGTTTTCACACAGCCTAGCACACGGCCTGGCACACGAGCATGTGAGGCCATTTTGAAAGGTACACGGGCTAGTCACACGGGCTTGTGGTTGGTCGTGTGACCCAAGTTAGAGAGTTACACGGGGTCAGACACGGGCTGGGACATAGCCATGTGATCCCATTTCGAATGTCCACAAGCCCTGTGACACGGGCGTGTCTCTTGGCCGTGTGAGACACATGGCCTGTCCACACAGGCGTGTGTCCCCTGCACTTTGAAAATTTTCTCTGTTTTTCTAAAAATTTATTAAGTATTCAATTTAGTCTAGAACCAATACTAATGCTTGTTTTGGGCCTTGAGGGCTCGTGTTAAGGACTATAAGATTGTATTTGAATGACTTTTGTTTGGATTTGTGAAATGAATGAGTAATGTATGATTATTTAAGAAATAAGTTTGGTAATGCTTTGTAACCCTATTTCGGCGACGGATACGGGTTAGGGGTGTTACAATGCAATTCATTTACGGTTTCAACAAGCTAGTAGAGAGACTAATGAGAAATGTGTGATTAAGGCTTAAATGATTTATAATTAAGTTCCCGCTTTTTGCCTATTAATTATAAATTCATTTTGTCATGAAGTCATTCCACTGTAGTATCGTGATTGAGCTCTCCCTAATGACATGCCATTATGAAAGCTACTAGATTAGTGTTCATCCAATGACCTTATCATAAGTGTGCTACCCTCATAGGATATCCTTAATCTCTTTGGGACAAATTCGTTCTCCCATTATGATCGTATTTTATCTCATGGTAGTCATTACATCTTCCATCATGAAAAGTTAATACTAGCAAATAGTAATTAAGTCATTCATCACAAAGATGAACAGACCGTGACCATGTTTACTTTTCATCTATTATGTAATTTCAATGAGAGGATATCATTTATCCATGTCTTGGCTATGAATTCCACTATTATGAATGATGCTACATACTGCAAAAGTCATATACCCAACGCACCAGTGTTCAATTCCTTATCTATTCAAACTCAGACTCTTACTTACATCAAAGTATATCAGTCACACACACACAGTCCATCATTCATTCAGGATTAAGGTATGCCACACTTTGAACGTCACAAGTGAATAAATCCATAAACGGATTCAGGATCTATTCTGTTTGAGTTCAGTCTGATGTACTGTCAATGCAGTCAGTCACAATTATGTCTCTATCTTGTGAGACTTATCCGCTTCGATTCCCAAGACAAAATGTCACTTCAATTGTAGTTGATAGATGATGTATTAATCTTTCAATCAGATTACTCATTTTCGATTATACTAAGGACATGTTTAGGTTTGTCTACTAATATAAGCTATCTTTTCGTATTACGACCCGACCATGTAATAATGCTTAGTATTAGTGAAATATCAAATAATGAGTGAGTTAATATTTGCTTCTATTTTGCTTTACATGAAAAAACCACATGAGAAAACTATACTAAGGATATTAAAATAATTAATGAATAATTTTATTAATCAATCTATTCGAAAAAATTACAAGTGTACAAACAAATATATTCTACTTAGGGCACCAAATCCAACACTCTAATCCTATTCCCTACTTGGGCTCACAATATCTGACACCATAACTATAACACCCCTCACTCGTATCCGACACCAGGATAGGATACGAGGTATTACCAGACTTTAACATAGCCAAAACCGGGCCATAAAAAAATTTTCATTCTATTTAAAAATTTTCATTCTCAAGTACAATGTCCTTTAAACGGGCTTATGAGGCTCAAATCATACGTTGAGGTGGTTCGAGACTAAACTGAAGACTTTGGAAATGTTTGAGGACTTAGAAAACTCTCGCCACGAAATAGGCCCACACGCCCGTGTGGAAGGGCAACACGCCCGTGTCCCAAACCCGTGTGAATTTAATTCCAAATTTCAACCTACAGGGGTTTTCACACGGCCAAGCACACACCCGTGTCTACAGCCCGTGTCCCTTACACGGCCATGACACGCCCGTGTTGCTGCCTGTGTGTAAAAATCTTGACATTCTATTCCTGACGTCATCAACTCTTAAGGGTCACACGGCCAAGGCACACGCCCGTGTGCTAGGTCGTACCCTTCACATATCTGAGACACACGGCCGTGTCTTTGCCCGTGTGTTTACTACCATGCATACTGACTTGTAAAATTAAAGTACAGGGGACACACGGCCGAACTCCACGCCATTGGGGCAGACCATGTGTTACACACGGTCTAGACACACGCCTGTGTGTCTGCCCGTGTGGTAAAAAATAAGGCTATTTACCAAGCCTCTTTGCCATCCTTACTTGCACTTACACTAACTTACACAAGATCAACCAAACCAATATAAGCATAACATGTATAACCAAATCAGCCATAATCATTGGAAATTTGCATCAAATACATCTAATAATAATTAATATTAGCCAACATTAATTGCCTATACAAAATGTTATCACATCCATCATCAAAGCCAACACTTGTGGATAATCGAACAAGAAACTAAACCAAAGCTTCAAGTGATAGTGTGATCAATGCCTCCGACGTCCCTTGATCCCCGATATGAGTTTGACAGCACTATAAGAAAATGGAAAGGAAGAGAGTAAGCATAAAGCTTAGTAAGTACATATATGCAAATAATGTATAAGTAGGAACTCATTTGTCAGATGATAATTTATTAAAATTGAATTATGTATATCATTTAGATCTCTCTATCTTACTCTTCACTTCATTTACGCATACTTGCTACATCTCGTCACATAATAAGGCCTTTTTCATAAGTTTAGTACACATACCTATAATCACCCGTAAAATAACTCAAGTTCATTCTCTCTAATGACATACCTCATTGGAATTATCACCAACTCACTTTTTGAATTACCCGTAGAACCCTCAGAATACTAATGGGTACATGGGAAGTTCACACCCAAGTGCTATATAAGTAGCCAGAGCTACCTCATACTATGTAATGCTCGCATTTTGAGCTACTCACGAGCCTTTTTACCAAGTCAATACCCAGACCCCATAGCACTATCATGTAATGCCTACTTATTAAGCTACTCACGGGTCTGTACACAAAGTCAACACCCGGACCCATATAGCGTTAACATGAAATGCTCACTCAGCGAGTTACTCACGGGTTTAGTCACGAAGCCATTGCCCAGACCCACATTACATATAACATTCATCTCATGAACTCAGACACAACTCATGAGTTCAAACCAGATAGTTGCTCATGACCTACTTTGTGTATCCTAGACTATTCCTGAGGTTCAATAGGATTTCAAATCTAACCCGTTGTCATCGCACTTGCTCATAATGTAGGTTACTCTTATATCACATTATTTATACTTTTATGGCAACTAATAAGATTATGATACATGATAACAATAAAACATTTAAATATATATTATCAATACATTTAAAAGTAAGCTACAATGACACATTATTTACATATGTACTTACCTCAGTACAAAATGATGGGAACGAGCTTAATCCTCGTAAACTTTGTTCTTTCCCGGATCAAGACCCGAATCACGTTTCTCTTGATCTAAAATGTCAAATTTTAGCTTATTTAATACTCAAATTATTCATTCAACTCAAGACTTATACTTTGGTAAAATGACCATTTTGCCCTTAAACTTAACAAAAATTACGATTTTACCCCTTGGCCCGTAAATCAATTTTTATCGGATTTCTTTAAGTCTTAAGCCGAGCTGAACCCTTCTTACTCTTATAGAAACCCAAAATTCTCATTATTTAATAACATTACTATATATTTTAAAAACTTTATAAAATGGTCCTTTTTGGAGTTTTCCATGAAAATCACTTTGCAAAAGTTGTTTATTTCACAACCATAACCCATACTCCTCCATAAAATTTCAGTTAGCATCACATATGCTTTCATTGCAAAACCCTAGACTCTCAACCATTTTGCAAAATAGTCCCCTCAATAGCTAGATTAAGCTTTAGGGGTTCTAAAAAAACAAATTAACAAGTAAGGCTATCTAAATCGCTTACTTTCTAAGATGAAGAGTGGCTACAAATTTCAAGCTTCCAAAACCCTTAATTTGCTGGTATTTTTGGTGGACAAGAAAATGAAAAGAAGATGATATCTTTTTCTCTTTCTTTTATTTTTATTTTATTCAATTAAATCACCAAACACACCTAACATTTGACCTTTGACCTTTCTTGTCCCTTATGGCCGGCCACTCTCCTAAAAAGGGTTTATATGCACTTTAAATATCCCCAATTAAGGTTCCTTAGCAATTTAACAGCTTTGGCTAGTAAAAAAAACTTTTTCCCTTTATGCGATTTAGTCCTTTTTCACAATTAATCTCATAAAAGCTAAAATTAGTTCACCAAAATTTTCATGTACTCAATTAATCATGCTATGACACTAAAATAATAATAAAAATAATTTCTCAACCTCAGATTTGTGGTCCTGAAACCACTGCTCCGACTAAGCCCAAAATCGGGCTGTTACAATTCTTCCCCCCTTAGGGATTTTCGTCCCCGAAAATCTTACCGGTGAATAAGTTCGAGTATTGGTCTCTCATGGTCCCCTCGGGTTCCCATGTGGCTTCCTCGACTCCATGTCTATGCCACAAAACTTTCATGACTGCTATACTTTTATTCTTCAATTGTTTAACCTCTCGAGCCAAAATCTTAATCGGTTCTTCGCCATAAGTCAAATCCGGCTGAATCTCAATCTCAGTTCGCACGATCACATGCGAAGGATCCGATCTATAGAGACGTAACATGGACACATGTCGAGGTCGTGAATCTTTTCCAACTCTGAGGGAAAAGCCAATCGGTAGGTAATAGACCCTACTCTCTCGGTAATTTAATAAGGTCCTATGAAACGAGGACTCAATTTACCCTTTTTACCAAATCTAAGAACCTTTTTCCATGGAGACACCTTCAAAAATACTTTATCACCGACCTGAAACTCAATTTCCTTTCATTTCAAATCCGCATAGGATTTCTATCTATTCAAAGTAGCCTTTAAACAATCACGAATCATTTTAACTTTCTCTTCAGTCTCCTTGACTAAGTCGATCCCGTGAATTTGAATCTCTTTAAGCTCGGTCCAATATAAGGGCGTTCAGCAGTTTCGCCCATACAAAGCCTCTGAATTACTATTGTTGTAATTGAATTCAGTCAGCGGTAGACACTTTTCCTAACTACCTTGGAACTCAAGGACATAACAACACAACATGTCTTCAAGGATCTGAATTACTCTCTCCGACTAACCGTCGGTTTGCGGGTGGAAAGTTGTGCTAAAATTCAACCTTGTCCCTAAAGCTTCTTGCAACTTCTTCCAAAACCTCCAGGTAAACCTTGGGTCCTTATCCAAAATAATCGACAAGGGCACTCCATGAAGCCTCACAACCTCGGAAATGTACAAGTCGGCTAGCTTATCAAGTGAAAAGTTCGTACGTACTGAGAGAAAGTGAGCCGACTTTGTCAATTGATCAACCACAACCCATACGGCATCTTTCTTTCTTGCTGTTTTCGACAAACCCGTCACAAAATCCATAGTAATTTGATGCCACTTCCACTCGGGGACCATGATAGGCTAAAGTAAACCTGAAGGAACTTCGTGCTCGGCTTTCACTTGTTGACACACTAAGCATTTTGATACAAACTCCGAAATGTCTCTTTTCATACCCAGTGTTGGAATTCCTTAAATTAAGCAGATTTTCTACCTTAGTTCTAGGAATTTCCTTGTACTATTAGCCATAATCAAATTACTAATTTTTAGGGATAGGCTAATTTCTAGATATTATTTCCTTTTTTATTTTTCCTGCTATTCTTTAAAAGGCTGTATTTAGATTAGAAGAAGTAAGAATTATTCTTCTTCCTAAACTTGTTCATGGTATCAAGAGCATCAGGAATCCAGTTGATCCTGCTCTTTCTTCTTTTTTCTTGTTCTATTTTCTCTATTAGAAACCCTACTCCTATGGGTGACACCGAAAATTCCTCTGAGACTGAGATCTCACAAATAACTCAAAATCACAGTCAAGGAATCCCACAAGGTGACCTTAACTCTTCTCTTATAATCACAAATCATCGATTAGATGGAAAACAATTCCTGCAATGGTCACAATCTGTCCTTATGGTTCTTCGTGGCCAAGGAAAAATTGGGTACATTAATGGACAAATTCCTCGACCAGCACCAACAGACTCTGGTTATGCAACTTGGGAGCTTAACAACTCAATGGTTATAGCTTGGCTTATAAATTCGATGGAAGGTCATATAAGCCGAACGTATCTTTTTTTCAAAACTACCAAAGAAATATGGGATGCAATCAAGGAGAATTACTCGGATCTTGGAAATGCTTCCCAAGTATTCGAGATCAAATTAAAGTTGAAAGATATTCGACAAGGAACACTTGAAGTCACTCAATATTACAACAACCTAAAGATCTTGTGGCAGGAGTTAGACATGTATTATGAAGTTGATTGGGCCGAGGGCTCGAAACACACCAAATTCATGGATCATCTTAACAAAGAGCGTCTCTATGAGTTCCTAGCAGGACTAAATCGTGATCTTGATGAAGTCCAAGGACGAATACTAGGCAGAACCACACTACCGACCATAGGAGAAGCATTTGCTGAAGTAAGGAGGGAAAAGAAATGGCGTCTTATTATGTTGGGAGACACAAGAGAACTAAAACCATTAACCATAGCTGGTCATCGTCCTTCTGAGAACTCTGATCTTATTTCAAGAGGCCCACAATCTCAAAAGTTCAAAGATGGAATTGATTCTGGTTCAAATAGGCCATGGTGTAGCCACTGTAACCGGGATGGGCATACCAAGGAGAAATGCATCAAACTCCATGGCTATCCTAAAAAAAATAGAAAGAAAACAAGGCAGCAATGATATCTACTACTAACGAAGATGTTCAAGATGTTCGGCTAACCAAAACTCAACTTGAGGCTCTTCATAAACTACTCGGGACTCCTACAGCCAGTGGGTCACTAGCTATTCAAGGCACTAATTTAAATACTACACACGAACCTATCACAACTTCCTGGATACTAGACTCAGGTGCATCTGACCACATGACAGGTAATCTAAGTTTGTTTCACACCTATTTACCTTGTCATGATCACTTTCGGATTCGCATAGCTGATGGATCTTACTCACTGGTGGCTGGAATAGGGACAGTTAGACTTACTAAAATTTTTTCCCTTGATAAAGTTTTACATGTTCCAAATCTTTTCTGTAATTTACTCTCAATTAGCAAGCTTACCAAGGATGAAAAAGTACTTGCTAAATTTTCTGCTTTCAGTTGTGTGGTTCAGGAATAGGAATCGGGGAAGATGATTGGCACTGCTAAAGTTGATGATAGCTTATATGTTTGGAACAAAAATAGTTCACAAGAAGAGATGGCTTTATCTACATCAAAACAAGATTTTATCATGCTATGGCACCATAGACTAGGACACCCGAATTTCATGTACTTGAAGAAACTGTTTCCTCTACTATTTCTAAATAAGAAAATAAGTTCATTGAACTGTGAAGTTTGCCAACTGTCTAAACACACTCGTGTCTCTTATCCTTTGAAACCTTATGTTCAATATCAACCTTTCTCTTTAATCCACAATGATCTATGGGGAGCCAGTCGAGTAAAAAACATCACAGGGGCTAGGTGGTTCATAACTTTCATTGTTGACAACACTAGAGTTTGTTGGGTCTATCTCCTTTAAGAAAAATCCAAAGTCTCTAGAGTCTTCCAAAATTTTCATTCAATGATTCGAACCCAGTTCAATTCAAATATTCACACCCTTAGAACTGATAATGGGAGAGAGTACTTCAATTCTATCCTAAGTCCTTATCTTTCTGAGCAAGGAATCATACATCAAAGTTCTTGTCTTGACACCTCAACAAAATGGGGTTTTCGAGAGGAAAAACAAACACCTTGTAGTCGTGGCTCGTGCCCTTATGTTTACTATGGGTGTACCAAAGTATTTATGGGGAGAAGTTGTCCTTACTGCTTGTTATCTTATAAACCGACTCCCATCAAAGGTATTAAACTTTCAAACACCTTTACATACTTTTCAAAAAAAATTTCCCTTGTTTCGTGATCCTAATCTCCCAACCAAAACATTTGGTTACAAAGCATTTGTCCACAACCATCAACCTAACCGATCTAAACTTGATCCTAGAGCCCACACTTGTGTCTTTATTGGTTACTCACCTACACAAAAAGGGTACAAGGGCTACTCTCCAACCTTACACCGAATGTTTGTGTCCCTTGATGTTACTTTCTTTGAAAACGAGCCATATTTTTCAGCCTCTCATCTTCAAGGGGAGATACTTAGTGAAAATGAGACCTTGAACAATCTTCTCATTATACCTCAAGACTCTATCAGCCCTACCACCACTACAAAACCTGCTGAAAATCCTACAGCCACTGTTATTCCTATTTTGGAACCTGTTTTTCCTATCTCTACTATTCAGCAACAAGAAACAAGGGTGATTAACCATAATAATGAAGAAAAACAGCCCACTCATTCTAAAAAACAACAAGGAAAAACTCAGGGGCTTCGTGTATACTCTCGGAGACATCAGCTACCTGAGACCGAAACAGCAGTGCCAATGCCATCTTTACCCGAGGACTGTCCTGAGGAAAAAGTTTCACCTCCTTCATCTTCCATCTATCTTCCAATTGCAGTAAGAAAGGGCACTAGGAGCCGCACTCAACATCCCATTTCTCGATTTGTATTCTATGGAAACTTGTCTAAATCCTACAATGCCTTTGTTTCTAATGTTGACTCTGTAGAAACTCCAAAGAACATAAAAGAGGCTCTTAAGTCAACCAAATGGAGGCAAGCTGTGTTGGAAGAAATAAAGGCTCTTGAAGACAATAGAACTTGAGAAATATCTAAACTACCTACTGAGAAGAAGACCGTGGGTTGTAAGTGGATTTTCACCACAAAATTTAAACCAGATGGGAGCATTGATCGATACAAGGCTAAACTTGTGGCCAGGGGTTTCACTCAAACATATGGGTTGGACTATGAGGAAACATCTCACCAGTGTCCAAACTGAATACTATTCGAGTGCTTCTCTCAATTGTTGTCAACTTAGAATGGCCTTTGATCCAATTGGATGTAAAGAATGCTTTTCTCAATGGAAAATTAAACGAAGAAGTCTACATAGATTTTCCGCCTGGATTCGAATGAAGCAAAGGCCAAGTATGCAAGTTGAAGAAGTCCTTGTATGGACTAAAGCAATCCCCTAGGGCTTGGTTTAATCGTTTTGCCAAAGCCATAACTAGTAGACATTATACTCAAGGTCAAGCTGATCACACCTTATTCTACAAACACTCAGATAATGGGAAGTGTTGTATTCTCATTGTCTATGTAGATGACATAATATTGACAGGGGATGATTCTATTGAAATTGAAAGACTAAAAGAGTTCTTAAGTCTTGAGTTTCAACTTAAAGACTTGGGGAATCTTCGATATTTTCTTGGAATGGAGATAGCAAGGTCAAAGGCAGGTATTTCAATCTCTCAAAGAAAGTATGTTCTTGATCTACTTTCTAAAGTCAGACTGTTGGGTTGCAAACCAGCCGAGACTCCTATGGAACCCAACCTTAAATTAGGAACTGATAAGGATGGAGAAGAGGTAGACAGGGGGAGATATTAACGGTTAGTGGGAAAACTTATCTATCTTTCTCACACCCATCCAAACATCGCTTTTGGAGTAAGTGTTATTAGTCAATTTATATATGCTCCTAGGGAGAAACATTTGGAAGCTGCCTACAGGATATTGAGATACTTAAAAGAGACTCCTGGTAAGGGGTTGCATTTCAAGAAAGATGTAAATCAAAGCATAGAAGTCTACACTAATGCAGACTGGGCAGGGGTAGTTAATGACAGGCACTCCACAAGCAGTTACTGCAGTTATGTTTGGGGTAATCTCGTGACATGAAGGAGTAAAAAGCAGTCTGTTATGGCACGCAGCAGTGCTGAATCTGAATATCGAGCTTTGTCCCACGATATATGTGAAGAAACGAGGATACAACGGCTAATGGGAGAACTAAAGTTATCCTATACAAAACCTATAACATTATACTGTGACAACCAGGCAGTAGTTAGCATAGCTCATAACCCTGTACACCATGACCGTACCAAGCATGTGGAAATTGATCGCCACTTTATTACGGAGAAAATTAACAAAGAGGAAGTTTGTGTTTCATATCTACCTACAAGACAACAAGTAGTAGACGTGTTAACCAAAAGCTTGAGCAGAAAAATGTTTGAAGAAATTATGGGCAAGCTGGGTTTGATTAACATCTACACTCCAGCTTGAGGGGGAGTGTTGGAATTCCTTAAATTAAACAGATTTTCTACATTAGTACTAGGAATTTCCTTGTACTATTAGCCATAATCAAATTACTAATTTTTAGGGATAGGCTAATTTCTAGATATTATTTCCTTTTTTATTTTTCTTGCTGTTCTTTAAAAGGCTGTATTCAGATTAGAAGAAATAAGAATTATTCTTCTTCCTAAACTTGTTCACCCAGCCACCAATACATTTTCTTCAAATCATTATACATTTTCGTACTTCCGAGGTGTACTAACAAACAACCACTATGTGCTTCACATAAAATTTTTCGAATCAACCTGGTATCCTTAAGAACACAAATCCTATCACAAAACCTCAAACAACCGTCGGAACCTACCCAAAAATCCGATTCAACACCCGATTCACACTGAGTTCTCTTGGCTAGCAATTCACTGTCACTCTTCTGAACTTCACCAATTTCTTATAGAAATGTCGGTCTAGCCTTTAACTCTGCTAGAACCAACCATCCTCTGACAAAGCCAATTGGGCGTTCATTGCTCTCAAAGCAAATAACGATTTTCTACTCAATGTATCGGCCACCACGTTCGCCTTTCCCAGATGGTAGTCGATAATCAACTCATAATCTTTTAATAGTTCCTACCATCTCCGTTCTCTCAAATTTATGTCCTTCTGAGTCATCAAGTACTTAAGATTTTATGATCGGTGTATACATGGCAATCTCTCCAAACAAATAATGTTGCCAAACCTTCAAAGCAAATACTATGGCAGCCAACTCTAAGTCATGTGTCGGATAGTTCTTCTCGTGAGGCTTCATCTTTCTCGAGGTAGAGGCTATAACCTTTCCTTCTTACATGAGCACGCACACCAATCCATTCAAGGAGGCGTCGCTATACACTACAAATTCTTTCCCCGGTTCTGGTTGCACTAAAACTGGAGTTTCGGTCAACAAGGTCTTTAATTTCTCAAAACTCTGTTGGCACTTCTCTGTCCATTCGAATTTGACATCCTTTTGAAACAACCTTTTCATTGGGCAGCTATCATCGAGAATCCATTTACAAATCTTCTGTAGCACCCAGCCAAACCCAGAAAGCTTCGAATCTCTGACACACTTTTCGGTGTTTCCACTCAACAATAGCCGAGATCTTACTCAGGTCGACTCTAATCCCATCACTCGATACAATGTGTCCCAAGAATCTGACCTCTTGAAGCCAAAATTCACCTTTACTGAACTTGGTATACAACTGATTGTCTGTCAGAATCTGCAGAACGATTCTCAAGTGTTTGGTATGTGCTATCTCATCTCTAGAATAGATCAGGATATCATCGATAAATATAACGACAAACTTATCCAGATATGGCTGAAATATCCTATTCAATAAATCCAAAAACACGGCGGGAGCATTTGTTAAGTCGAAAGGCATGACCAGGAACTTGTGGTGGCTATACCTCGTCCTGAAAGTAGTTTTAGGCACATCTGACTCTTTAACTCGCAGTTGATAATAGTCGGATCTCAAGTCTATCTTAGAAAACTATGCTGATCCTTTTAATTGATCATATAAGTCGTCTATTCTTGGGAAAGGATATTTATTCTTGATTGTCACCTTATTTAACTGCCAGTAGTCTATGCACAACCTCATGGGTTCATCCTTCTTTTTCACAAATAACACCGAAGCACCCCACGGTGAAAAGTTTGGTCTCACAAAACCCTTGTCGGTCAACTCTTGCAACTGTGACTTTAGTTCTTTCAATTCAGTTAGAGCCATTCGATACGGAGCAATCGAAATAGGCGTTGTCCCTGGCAGTAACTCTATACCAAAATCAATTTCTTTGGTAGGAGGCAACATAGGCAATTCTTCCAGAAATACATTCACATATTCACATACAACTGGTACTGACTCAACCTTCAACTCTGACTCCTTAGTATTCATTACAAAAGCCAAATAAGCTTCACAACCTTTTCTCAAACATTTTTGAGCAGACGTTGAGGATATTACAATAGGCAAGTTCTTTGGTTCATCTGATTTAACCCAAAGAGTTTCACCATTTTCACATTTCAATTTAATAACCTTTAGTCTACAATTTACTACAGTATCATGGAGTGTCAACCAGTCCATACCCAATATGACATCAAACTCATCGAATGGTAACAACATCAAATCAGCCAGAAAATAGTGACCTTTAACTATCAGAGGACATTTATTGCATGCTTTATTGACTATCACATATTTGCCTAATGGGTTTGACACATTAATCATAAATTCTGTAGAATCAACAGGCATATTCATGCTAGACACCAATTTCATGCACACATACGAATAAGCAGAACTAGGGTCAATCAAAGTAATAACAGTATTATCATAGAAAGAGAATGTACCGGTCATCACATCGGGAGAAGATGCATCTTCATGGGCGCGTATGGCGTAGGCTCCAGCCGGAGCTCTTGCTTCGGATCTCACTGTTGTGCCTCTTATTACATTCTTACTTTAGTCCTAATTCCGGCACTCTTCTGAGGTCTTCCTTTAGAAATGGTGCCACTTGGCCTTGTACATTGAAATTTTTCTTTCTCAGTCACTTCGGGGAAATCCTTGATAAATTGGTCTTGAAAACCACATCGAAAACAAGATCCATCATTCACTCTACACTTTTCGAAATGACTTTTACCACAATGTTGGCACACTGGCCTAGAAGATCTGCCATTACCCACACTAGCCACCGATGTAGCCCTTGAAACCCGAATCTTGCTTCTTACGATCTCTGTACGAATGCCCAACTGATACAGAAGAACAAGAGTAAACGTCTCTGGATTTCTTAGACTGAGATGGAAATGACTTGCTTGTATGCCTCTTCCTTGCATCTCTAGTCTTTGCCTCAATTTTCTTCTTTTCCGTAATCAATTCCTCGGCTTTACAAGATCGATTAACGAGCACCACAAATTCCTTCAACTCAAGGACACCTACAGATAATCTGATATCCTCATTAAGTCCATCTTCAAACCTTCGACACATCTTAGCCTCAGAGGACACACACTCCCGAGCATACTTACTAAGTCAGACGAACTCTCTTTCATATTTAGTAACTGTCATACGTCCTTGTTTTAAGTCAAGAAATTCCTTACGCTTTTGATCCATGAATCTCTCATTAATGTATTTCTTCAGAAACTCTTCTTGAAAGAATTCCCATGTGACCCTTTCGTGAGGTACCACTGAAACTAATGTCTTCCACCAGTGGTATGTCGAGTCCCTCAACAAGGATACGGCACACTTCAAGCATTCTTCGGGAGTGCACGATGACTCATCGAATACCCGAATAAAATTCTCAAGCCAAAATTCTACTTTTTTGGGGTCATCATCGGTATTAGCCCTAAATTCCTCAACTTCTTGTTTCTGAATCTTGTCAATCGGGGTTCTATGAAACCTCATAAATTTCATACCTTAAGGCAGTAGGGGTACAGGTTGAGGAATAGGTGGGGGTGGAGGGGTTGGGCATTCAGGTTCGCTCGAACGAACTCTGTGTACCATTCATTCATCATGTGAAGAAAGGTTTCCCAAGCCCCTTTTCCTCCTCCCTGACTAACCGTGGGAGGTCAATTATCAGATGGCACCACCCCTTCAGCGAGGGCCGATGCGTTACTCTCAACATCATCTGTCATTGTTAGATCGAGATCCATTACTATAAGAAAAACACAATTTAAATTTGTCAGGAGTCATCACACTATCACGATATAGTTGCCATGTATAGCTAGACTCAAATACACACTACGTTAGTCCAAAAATCGACTAAATCGTAGCTCTGATACCACTAAATGTAACACCCCTTACCAGTGTCTGACACCGGGATAGGATTCGAGGTATTACCGAACTTTAACATAAGCACTCAGCCAAAACCAGGCCATAAAAAAATTTGTTCTATTTAAAACTTTTTGTTCTCAATTACAACGTCCCTTAAACGGGCTTACGAGGCCCAAATCATACGTTGAGGTAGTTCGAGACTAAACCGAAGACTTTGGAAACGTTTGAGGACTTAAAAAATTCTCACCATGAAACAGGCCCACACGCGCGTGTGGAAGGGCAACACGCCCGTGTCCCAAACCCGTGTGAATTTAATTCCAAATTCCAACCTACAGGGGTTTTCAAACGGTCGAGCACATGCTCGTGTCTACAGCCCGCGTCCCTCACACGGCCATGACACGCCCGTGTGTAAAAACCTTGACATTCTGTTTCTGATGTCATTAACTCTTAAGGGTCACACGGCCAAGGCACATGCCCATGTGCTAGGTCGTGCCCTTCACACAGCTGAGACACACGGTCATGTCTTTTCGCGTGTGTTTACTACCATACATACTGACTTCTAAAATTAAAGTGTAGGGGATACACGGCCGAACTCCATGCCCGTGGGGCAGACCATGTGTCACACACGGTCTACACACGCCCGTGTCTCTGCCCGTGTGGACAAAAATAAGGCTATTTACCAAGCCTCTTTGCCATCCTTACTGTAACGCCCCAATTTTTGGGTTTTCTGTGTTTCTGTGATTTTTAAAATTTGTGTGTGTTCTGGTTGGTTAAAATATATATTTTAGTAGGTTAGTGGGCCTTTGGAAGGCCCAAACTTAAGTTAAATCTGTGGTAGTCTTCGAAATTTTAATTTTATGAACAGGTGATGCAATTGGCGTTTGGGATTTTAAGAGTAAAGGGGTAAAAGATGACACAAAAAGGAGTGTGGTGGAGTGGCAAGGTGGCGCCACTTAAAGGACAAGGAAGTGACGCCATAGAGGAAGCAAGGGATCCAAGGTTCAAGTCTTGGCTCTTGCAATATATTTTGGTTTTTCCTTTCAATAAATCTGGAAGCAAGTAGGTGTGTTTTAAAGTTTAATGTGTTGGATTTATGACACAAATGAGTTGATGGCCTAGCGGTGGTGGCGTGAGTTGGCATGTGAGAGGACTTTGGTTCGAATCCCTTGGCACGCAAAGGTTGATTATTTTGCTATGTTGGGATGGCAAGAGTTGGTGTTGGTTTTAAACTCTGGTGATGGAGGGATCCCACATCGGGAAGTTAACATAAGAGTAGATGGAGAGCTGGCTTTAAATAGAGCAAACTATGAGGAGAGTAGGCATACCCTTCTTGGCTAATCCCTTTCACTTTGTGACGTGCTCGTTTGGGTTGGGCGTCAGCTAAGAGTGTTTGGAGCGCGGATTAACTGCAGTCTCCTAACAGGTGTGTATTTCTCATTACTCTAGTAGTAGGACGGCTATTTCGGGCCACGATGGGCTGAAATGGGCCATGTGGTCCCAATGGGTCCGTAGGCCCAAGTGGATAAGTTGTAGAATTACCGAAATACCCCTGTAAGGTAGAATTACCGAAATACCCCTATAGGGTAGAATTACCGAAATACCCCTATAGGATAGAATTACCGAAATACCCTTGTAGGGTAGAAATACCAAAATACCCCTGTAGGGTAGAATTACCGAGATACCCTTGTGGGGTAAAATTACCATTTTGCCCCTAGGGTGTTAAATGACTATTTTGCCCCTCGTGCGTAAATGACTAACTTGTGTGATGATTGGGTTAGTCGACGTGGATTTATGTTAGTTATCGTTAATTCGTAAGTCTAATGTGTTAGTGATCGATTGTAGGATTATCGCGTGGGAGATATCGTCATCAACCAGGTGTGTAAACAACACCCTCCCTTAGACTAAATTGGTAAAAGCCGAAATACCGAAACGTTGGTATTTTGTGAACTCATGAGCGTGCAAGCGCTTGTGAGGCAGTTATTAATGAATATGGTGCATTTGGATGATAAGAGTGCAGAGTGTGCATTTTCGTGCACAACGGTATTTTTGGGCCTAATGGGCCGCCAACGGGCCAATGGGCCAACGGGCCCACTTTGGTAAAAAGACGAGGTATGTAACACCCCCACGCCCGAAACCATCACCGGAGTCAAGCTTGAGGTGTTACTAAACTTATCTTACCTTTTAAACAACTCTAAACCACTTATTATAATTTTCAGAATAAACTATTTTTCTGCGTCATGGTTGATTAAAAATTTATTTCTCGAGTTTCAAAACTCGAAATTAAGATCCGTAAATTTTTCCTGAAACTATACTCATATATATATCTACTAATTTTTTTCTAGAATTTTTTACTTAGCCAATTAGTACAGTTTATTAGTTAAAGTTACCCCTGTTTCAGAATTTGACAGCACTGGCCTCTACTTACTATGAACCACTTTTCTCTCTGTAAAAAAATCATATGACTATACCGTTTGTTTCTATTAAAACTAGATTCAATAAGGATTCTAACCATATAAAGTAAACCACCTAATTATTTTTGTAAAATTTATGGTGAATTTCTAAAGTTGGAACAGGGGATCGAGAAATCGCTCTAGCCCTATTTCACCAAAACTCAGATACACTATAAAATAAAAAACTTTTACCTGTTTTGCTTATTCCATATGAAAATAGACACAACGAGATTTAATTTCATATATTATTCACCATCAACCCATGTCTCTACAATTTCTTGTGATTTTTCAAAATCCTGTTATTTCTGATACTTGAATCTGTTTTTAAGTTACTTTCACATTTTTCTTAGTTTTCATGTGATAGTTACTACTTAATCATACATACTATTAAACATGTATACAATCAGCCACTCTATTAGCTAATCACTAGCAAGTATTTACACATCATTCATTGATCATATCATATCAAAAGAAACCAAGTTCCTATACATGCCATACACAAAATGAAACGTCTAACTATACCAATGTGATTTCTTCGATAGTGTGATCGGGTCTCCGACGTTTCCTTCAATCCCCGAGTGGCTTGATAAAAACTATAAGAAAAATAAAATAAAGAGAGTAAGCACTAGGCTTAGTAAGCTTACAAGCAAATAAATTACAACATTCAACATAATGAATAATTATACATAATGTCACCTAGCCTCATAAACTTTCTTTACTTCTCATTTTCTACCTTCTTCTTTACTCACTTACCTTCTTTCTTACCTGACCTTTCACTATTCATAAATATAATCTACCTTCCCTTTTGCTGATAATTCACTATAATTTAACGTGTACAATAACCCATTGAACCACTCGGAATACTAAGGATACTAGGGTTGTTCCTGTCTATCAATATCCTGCCAATGCCATGTCTTCGACATGAACTTACATGAATTATTCCTGTCTCCAATGCCATATATATATAATATGGGCTTACATGGCTCATTCCTGTCTCCAAAGCCATATAACTGATATGGACTTACATGGCTTATTTCTGTCCTGTCCTGTCCTGTCAACCCCAATATCCTAACATTCCTAAGGTTCAAATGGGGCTTCCTAATGCTTTTTCTCTGTCACTTCGCCTTTAATTCGACTTTAAATATTCAAAGAAAATAAGTATATAAATGCTGAAAATTGACAATAATAATGTAAAATAAAAGAATATTGCATTTATTTACTGTAAACTTACCTCGATACAAAATGTGACTAAACTTTACAATTTAGTCCTTTACTTTTTCTTTTCCCCGATCTACTCCCGAATTTCGCTCTTCTTGATCTATAATAGAAAATTTAACTTATTTAATATTCACATTTATCAAAACAGTCCTTGACCCAAACTTTGGCAAAATTACATTTTTGCCTTTAAACTTTCACATATTTGCACTTTTTCCCCAAGGCTCGTAATTTAAACTTCATCCTATTTTCTTATGTTTTATGACATGCTGATAATTTTTCCCTTCTATGACAACATCAAATTCACACTCTAACATGTACTTATGACTATTAGGTATTTTTACCGATTAAGCCCTTTTACTCGTTTTCACTTAAAACCGAGTAGCACAAGTTGTCTAACATAATTTAAAACCTCATATTCTATCATAAAACATCAAAATAAACACTTTTCACCTATGGGTATTTTTCCAAATATGAACTCTAACTTAAATTATTGCTAGCATAAGCTTTATCGAGCTACCGGGACTCCGAAAACGTAAAGAACATTAAAAACGGGGCTTGGAATCACTTACTATGGAGCTTGAAAGCTTGAAAAAAACCCTAGCTATGGAGAACCCTTGAAATTTCGTGCTAATGAAGAAGATGATGAATTTTGTGCTATTTTTCCCTTTTTATTTCATTTAATATCCAAATAACCAAAATGCCCTTCTTTATTAAACTTTCAAAAAATCCATCCATGTCCTATTTTTTCCATGAACTTAGAAATTGGTAAAATTTTTATTTAAACCCTCCTAATTAATATTCCAAGGCAATTTCATACTAAAAGCTTCTAGAATGCAAGTTTTGCAAATTATTCGATTTAATCCCTAATCTCAACTTAAGCACTTTATGCATAGAATTTCATCACGAAATTTTCACACAATCATGCAATCATATCATGAACCTCAAAATAATAATAAAATAAATTTTTCTACCTCGGATTTGTGGTTTCGCAACCACTGTTCCATTTAGGCCCTATTTCGGGATGTTACAAGGTAAGTACTTCTGATTACTTGGTAACGTTAGAATGAGCATGAAACCTTAGCAATAGGTAATAATTACTGAAATACCCTTATGCATGCAAAATTACGATTTTACCCCTAGGGTTATTTTTTTCTGAAAAGCATGATGTTCTGTTTCTGTATACGTATGCCATGACATATTATTTCTGTTGTATGGGACATGGGTTTATATTGATGGAGGAAGCGTTCTGGCAGCCTCGCTGCAATCTGATGGCCTCGCCACATATATCTGTTCTGGTGACTTCGTCACAATATCTGGCAGCCTCGCTGCAATCTGGTGGCTTCGCCACATATATATATATATATATCTGTTCTGGTGGCCTAGCCATAATATCTGTATCTGGTGACTTCGTCACAATATCTGGCAGTCTCACTGTAATTTCTGTGGTGTGTAGCGGTTGGGTGGGTCGAGTAGTCTCCCCACATGGTGTAAGGCTGGTACGGAGGTGTTATGGATGGCTCTGGGTTGGGATTTCTGCATTCATGACATATTTGTTCTGTATCTGCTATGGGCCTATGGGCTTCATTCTGATTTCTGTACTGGGCCAAGGCCCAGATAAGTCTGACTCTGAGGTTTGATCTGTTTTGAGCTATGGTTGGGTTATGTTACACACTGAGTTTACAGAACTCACCCTTTATTTTCATCTCTGCAGGAAATCCCCAACCATAGTGGGCTTGGAGCTGTGAGGGATTCGGAGTGGCCACATCATCTGCAAAGTTGGTTTTTCTAAGTTAGTTTATTTTTATTATTTTTATATTCTGATTTAATTTTGGGTTTTAAGTTGTAATAAGGCCGCTATTTAAATTTCTTTTTTCCGCTATGGTTTTATTTTCTGATTATATTTATACTATGACGAAACTGCTAGTGTTAGGCTGCGTGGGTTTTCAAAATTAATGAACGTTTTCAAGACTCAACAAGCCCAACAAATGGATAGCCTAAAGATTGATAAACCGGCTTTTCATTCAACCGCTGTTTTTACAAAGACCATCCCAATCACTTAAACCAACAAATGCATACTAAGTTGCAAGTCCATGTGACACGTCAGATCTGGCCATATGGTCTGGGCCGGGTTTGGGGTGTTACACTTACTTGCACTTGCACTAACTTACACAAGATCAACCAAACCAATATAAGCATAACATATGTAACCAAATCAGCCACAATCATTGGAAATTTGCATCAAATGCATCTAATAATAATTAATATTAGCCAAAATTAATGGCCTATACAAAATGTTATCACATCCATCACCAGAGCCAACACTTGTGACTAATCGAACAAGACACTAAACCAAAGATTCAAGTCCCTATACATGCAAAAATTACAACATTTAAATTAATTATACCAAAAACTTCAAGTGATTGTGTGATCAATGCCTCCGACGTCCCTTGATCCCCGATATGAGTTTGATAGCACTATAAGAAAATGGAAAGGAAGGGAGTAAGCATAAAACTTAGAAAGTACATATATGCAAATAATGTATAAGTAGGAACTCATTCGTCAGATGATAATTTATTAAACTTGAATGATGTATATCATTTAGATCTCTCTATCTTTCTCTTCACTTCATTTACGTATACTTGCTACATCTCGTCACATAATATGACCTTATTCATAAGCTTAGTACACATACCTGTAATCACCCGTAAAATAACTCAAGTTCATTCTCTCTAATGGCATACCTCATTGGAATTATCACCAACTCACTTTTCGAGTTACCCGTTGAACCCTCAGAATACTAATGGATACACGAGAAGTTCGCACCTAAGTGCCATATAAGTAGCCAGAGCTACCTCATACTATGTAATGCTCGCATTTTGAGCTACTCACGGGCCTTTTTACCAAGTCAATACCTGGACCCCATAGCACTATAATGTAACGCTTGCTCATTAAGCTACTCATGGGTCTGTACACAAAGTTAGCACCCGGACACATATAGCGTTAACATGAAATGCTCGCTCATCGAGCTACTCACAGGTTTAGTCACGAAGCGATTACCTGGACCCACATTACATATAACATTCATCTCATGAACTCAAACACAACTCATGAGTTCAGACCACATAGTTTCTCATGACCTACATTGTGTATCTTATACTATTCCTGAGGTTCAACGGGATTTCAAATCTAACTTGTTGTCATCGCACTTGCTTATAATGTTGGTTACTCTTATATCACATTATTTATACTTTCATGGCAACAAATAAGATTATGATAACAATAACCCATATACTTTATAAAATGGTCCTTTTTTTTGTTTTCCATGAAAATCACTTTGCAAAAGTTGTTTATTTCACAACCATAACTCATATGCTTCCTTAAAATTTCAGTTAACATCACATATGTTTTCATGGAAAAACCCTAGACTCTCAACTATTTTGCAAAATAGTCTCAATAGCTAGATTAAACTTTAGGGGTTCCAAAAACACAAAAATTATCAAATAAGACTATCTAAATCACTTACTTTCTAAGATGCAGAATGGCTACAAATTTCAAGCTTCTAAAACCCTTAATTTGTTGGTATTTTCGGTGGAAAAGAAAATGAGAAGAAGATGATATCTTTTTCTCTTTCTTTTATTTTTATTTTATTCAATTAAGTCACCAAACACACCTAACATTTGACCTTTGCCCTTTCTTGTCCCCTATGGCCAGCCACTCTCCTAAAAAGGGTCTATTTACCCTTTAAAGACCCCCAATTAAGGTTCCTTAGCAATTTAACAGCTTTGGCTAGTAAAACAAAACTTTTTCCCTTTATGCGATTTAGTCATTTTTCACAATTAATCTCATAAACGCTAAAATTAGTTCACTAAAATTTTTATGTACTCAATTAGTCATGCAATGACACTGAAATAATAATAAAAATAATTTCTCAACCTCGAATTTGTGGTCTTGAAACCATTGTTCCGACTAATCCCAAAATCTAGCTGTTACAATAACCTTATTATTCACAATCACTAAGTTGCAATAGTTTTGGACAAAATGACCAAGTTTTGCAATCCATGTATCAAACCAAAATTGTACCGACCTACCATCACCTGCAGTTCGACATATACCGTTCTTTATTTGCTTCCAAAAACATGCTAACGATTTTCAAACAAAAGACGAGCTTATAAATACTTAGCAAGAATCCATTGTAACACCCCTCACTAGTATTCAACGCTGGAATAGGGTTACGGAGGATTACCGAACTTATTATACAATTAAACATACATTTCACATACATTCTCAAATTTCAAATAAACATCATGCTAAATCATTCACATTGTCCTTAATACGAGCCTACGAGGCTCTAAACATGCATTCGGGGGTGGTTCGGGACTAAACGGATAACTTATGAAATTTCTGGAAAACTTATAAAATTTTACAAAATACAGGGGACACACGATCGTGTGAATTGGCCGTGTGTCTTACACGGCCAAAGACACCCGTGTCATAAGCTGTGTGGACATTCGAAATGGGATCACATGGCCGTGTCCGACCTGTGTAACTCTCTAACTTGGGTCACACGGCCAACCATACGCCCATGTAACCGGCCCGTGTGCCCTTCGAAATGGCCTCACACTCCCGTGTGCCAGGCCGTGTGCTAAGCCAAGCCAAACCTGTAGGGTATACTGACTTATGCCACAAAGCCAAGTCACACGCCCGTGTGCTGGGCCGTGTGGAGCATATTGACTTGATTTCTAATTTAACACCAAGGGACACACTACCGTGTAACCTGACCGTGTGTCACACACGGCTGAGACACACGCTCGTGTCTCTATCTGTGTGGACAAAAATAGGCTATTTACCAAGCCATCTTGCCACCCAAATTTACATACACCAAACCAAACCAAATAGCACCAAACTTGACATAAATAGGCATTCATCCAATCTCAAATAAGCTTAATTCATGCCATATCAATACCAACAATACAAGGTACACCAATACTACAAAATGCCATTCAATTTTATACCAAACCACACTTTCACAAATCATCAATGTGGAAACTTCCAATTATGCATCATTTTACCTGAACTCATAAGCATACCAATTCTCAATTATCAACCATTTACCACAATTATTTGCATGGCAATTATCAACATAAGACAAAGGCCATTTGCATATATAAACATAACCAAATCAACTAAAATAAGCCAACTCTCATGGCTATATACAAAACCAAACATTAAACATTTACAAGCCAATCCAAATGGCTAAATTCATTACTAACATATATACCAAAATGACCAAAGCTCCTATACATGCCATATAACCAAAAACATAGATTCAAAAGTACCAAAGTGATAGCTTGATAGTGTGATAAGGTCTCCGACAATTCCCAAATCTGAGCTAGCTTTGATTTCACTATAAGACATGGTAAAATAAACAAAGTAAGCTATAAAGCTTAGTAAGCTCGTATGAAATAATAAACAAAGCTCACCGTTCAATTACCATCCAAAATATGAACATAACATAGTATAAAACATTTAACCACAATATTAACATATATTCAACCACATAATTAACCATAAACTCACAACTTCCATAGATTCGATGCTTATGTAGTTTCTGTACATACCTGTACTGATACGTGTCTATTTCTCACCATTTCATACCTTCGATATACCCATTGAACCATTTGGAATAATATTGAATACCCGAGAAACTCACACCCTAAGTGCCATATATATATAGCCGAAGCTATCTTAATCTCATATCATATATAATGTTCACTCTCGAGCAATCAACGAGTCTGCTCACATAAGCTGACTGTCTTGACGAAACTACGCAGTGCTGCTCACACAAGCTGATGAGTATCCGCAACACATGCCGGATAACTCAGCCATCGGTAGGACGTACAGACCAACACCCAAATCACATAACCCCTAATGACATGTCATTCGTATCCTAATCTATTCCTAAGGTTCAACCGGGATTTCTTAATTTTCGAATCTTCATCGATTATATCCTTAAGGTCCTATTCACAAATAATTCAATAATAAAGAATTTAAAACACAATTATACAAATGCTTATTAACATACAAACTTACCTCGATCATTAAAACAACGGATTGGATCGACTAGTCCAAAATCTTGTTTTTCCCCCGATCTAAATCCGAATTTTGCTTTTCTTGATCTAAATGTAATAAAAATTAACTTATTTAATTATAATTCTATTCAATTTAGTCCAAAATACACATTAAGGCAACATTACACTTTTGCCCCTAGTATTTCAACATTTTTACAATTTAGTCATTATCTCATAAAAATACAAATTTATGCAATTCAACCTACACCCATGCTAGCCAAATTTCAACTACCCTAGCAACCCATATTTTCATTTATTTCATAATTTAACCACAAAATTTCAACATTTCTCAATTAAATCCCTAAATGACAATTTTATCAAAAATCACTTTACAAATGTTGTTTATCTAACAACAAACATACATTTTCTATCATAAAACATCAAAATACACATAGATTCATCAATTTAAAAACCCTAAACCTTTAAAAATTTTGTAAAATAGTCCTTGGGCTAGATAGATTAGGTTGCAACGATCTCAAAAACATAGAAATCATTAAAGATGGGACAAAAATCTTACCTAATTAGAAAAATTGTCTTGGCCGAATATTGAAGCTAAGAAAATGGCTTTCTTTCCCTTGTATAATCGGTTGGAGAAGATGGTAAAAGAATAAAAAAATTGTTTTGTTTTAAACCATTAAAATCACCTCAACCATGTACATAAATGTCCACTAACATTAAAATGGTCTAATTACAACATAAGGACCTCCACTATTTAATTTCATAGCCATTTAGTACCTTTAGCTAATAGAACTCAAGTTTTACACTTTACACAATTTAGTCCTTTTTATGAAATTAAGCACTCAAACAATAAAATTTCTTAACTAAATTTTCACACAATCATATTATCATGTTGTAAACATTAAAATAATAATAAAATAATTATTTCAACCTTGGACATGGTCCCAAAACCACTATTCTGATTTGATTAAAAACGAGTTGTTACATCCCTGCTTGAATTTTTATTTGCACCGCAAAATACGCACCTAGTAAGTATCCATACTAGTGAGAAGCTTAAAACCCAACTTCATCAAAAAGCTATGATTTTGTTCTTGTAATAGCCGAACACCCAACCCTCCACACTCAGATGGTTGACACCCTCTCCCCAACCTACTAAAGTTGGCTTTTGTTTCCTTGTTTGTGCACCCCAAGTAAAGCTTCAGGCCAACTTCTCAATTGTCTTGCAAATGTTAATCGGGAGAAAAATAACCAACATAAAATACCCAGGGATAGCTAAACGCACCGACTTAGCTAACGTAACTTGTCCAGCCATAGATAGCAGTGACACGTTCCAAATATTAAGATTCTTATTTACTTTCTCCACAAAAAAAATGTAGGAACCATAACCCATTGGTGAAAAAATAGAAGCCTCAAATATGTGCCCAAGTTCATCGTTAAATGAAAGCCCAGACGATGCGCAATGCCCTTTGCCACACACCTATCCGCATTAGATGAAAAAAACACTTGGGTTTTAGCAAAGTTAACCTTGTGACCCAAACAAACACAAAACTCATTGAGAACATTCTCCCCCACCAAAAAGCTTGTTCCATGGATGCCTCACAAAAAAGCAAAAAATCAACTGGGCATCAACTTGGTTAAGAAAATTAAAAAATATCATTCCGTAGTTAAAATAAATTATATTATTCGGGAGTATTTAATCTTTCTATTTGAAAAATCTTAATTAAAAATTTGCATGTGAATGGATTTAAACCATGCTATTTACATCAATAAAATATTAATTTTATTAATAATACAAAAGTTTTACTCTTAAATAATATTTACATTTTAATTATATTAACGTATTTATGTTTGATTTAACTCACAATTTAATCTATTTTTTATTTTAATAATATGAATATTTGATGTGTGATTATTAATCAATTTCAAATAATTTATTTTATTATTTATAATATTAGTTTTTCTTTTTAATTCTTAACCCGATTTTGCATGGCGGTACTGGAATTTAAAGTATGCGACGAGTTGAGGTAATAAAAGATTGGATTGCTGAATGACTCCTTTAATTAAAGCAAAGAGATGACTTAAGAGGTTATTCTATTCCAAGTTGGTTTAATTCAATATTTGATTATTTTAATCTCCCATTACTTCAGTTTTAGTAAAAGCAACCAAATTATTCATGAGAATAGTTTTGAAAGCTGTTGTGTCGACGTAGGGATTGCCACCGCTTTCATTTATTACTATTACTGACAGTTCTTTTGTTTAGTGGGAGTGAAAGATACGTTGTTTCCAATCGAATATGGTAGTTGAAGTAACAGAAGAATTAATCATTACCGACCATGAACATACTCGACGGCTTTCTATCACTGCACAGAAAGGGATGTAGTGACAGTAGGTCCTGCGTTCTCAACCCCTTTTGGGGAATTTACTAGTTGACTTGGAAAGCCGAGTATCTAAATTCATTCATTTCACACACCTCCGGACTGGACCCACACTCTACGTTCCTTGTTCCTTTCTTACTACTATTCTTAGATTCAATCGCCTTTCTTTGACTCACTCAAGTCCCCACTCAACTCCACTCACCTTCTCACCACTTGTCTTGCAGCTTCCTTCCCTCCCCCCCCCCCCTTATAAAACCACCTCTTCTCCCCCAGTCACTCCTCATCTCACAATTCCCCAATTAATTTCTCTTCCCACTCAATACACCAAATCTCTCTGAATTAGATGGCTTTAGAAGCTCTCAACTCTCCAACACCTGCCACTGCCACGCCCCCCTTTCACTTTCATTCTCATACTTGCACCAATTTCCATTGCCTCGACTCTTTTACTAAGGGTAAGCGTTCTAAGCGGCCGCGTTCCGAGGACCACGTCCCCACCGAGGAAGAATACCTTGCTCTCTGCCTTCTCATGCTCGCTCGCGGCGCTACTGACTCCTCCGCCTCCACCCTTCCTCACCGCCACCGCTCTCCCACTCCAACGGATCAACAACTTAGATTCAAGTGCAAAGTTTGCAACAAGGCCTTCAACTCTTACCAGGCTTTGGGTGGCCACAAAGCCAGCCACCGTAAGCTTTCATCTGGTATTAACGATGACCAATCAACCTCAACAACCACCTCTTCCACTTCCACCTCCAACCCAAGCGGCAGGTCCCACCAGTGTTCCATCTGTCATAAAAGCTTCCCTTCCGGACAGGCCTTGGGGGGTCACAAGCGTTTGCACTATGAAGGCTGTGCTGGGACTGCTAGAGGCGTTACGACACCTGAAAGATCAGCGTCCACTAGTTCCACCAGCCAGCGGGGCTTAGACCTCAACCTTCCGGCTTTTCCTGAACTCTCACCGTCAAAATTGTTTGTTTCCGGCGGCGATGAAGAAGTGGAAAGCCCACATCCTGCTAAAAAGCCACGTCTCGTGATATGGATGCCACCTAAAGTTGAAGTCAACTAAACAAATACTGAATTCTTTTGTAGGAATTATATTATTTTAGATTCATTTTCTTCTATTGAATATTTTATTTCCGTGTAGATAGCATTTGAAGAATTCTCGGGCCTCTCATTTGCTATACTTAAAAATTAATTCAATTCAATTGATTCTTTTTTAATTAACATCTCCATTATTTAATTTATCACTGTTGTTAGAAACACGCTTTCATGGTTGGTAGCTAGAATATACTGTAACAATGCATGGGGGGAATCTTCAACGTTATACATGCATGTTTTTATTTACAAGGTTCAGCTTGTTTTGTACGATTTTGAAGAAAGCAAACCAACCCCATTGTTAGCTTTCAAGGAACCTTCTTCCTCCAACTACAAACATACCCTTGAACTCCATATATACTGTGTTGGAGACTTCTCCGCTACTACAAAACCATTGACATTTGTCAAATTCCAAGTAATTAGAAATATAAATGATTCGAACTCAAAATTTAAGCCTCAAATCCGAATAAAGTGAATTTAAAACAACACAAATAAATAACTTAAAAAATTTAAATAAATAAATAAATAACCAGATCCGAAACTTAACCCAACTAAAATCACTCCCCAATTTCAAAACCTAAATTGACTTTTATCCACGAGTTGTACGTTAATTCCAATCAAATAAACAAAGACAAACAGTAGCAAACCAGTGATGACCACATCATCAACCACGATTTTTGAGGTTTTTTTTTTTAAATATTTGTGTTTAATATATATTTATCATTTGTGTAAAGTGTACTTATAAAAATAAAAGCTATCTTATCAATAATATAGATGTGATACCACCCACGTTTAAATGTTGCGTACCATAAGCTAATACATCTATTTAGTTGGTTGGCATAACTACTAGCTTTTAAAAGGACGACTATTTGGGTGAGGTCACATTGGTTTGTTTATAATAACCTATTCATCTTAAAATCATAATAGTTGTTTTATTAAAAATCTTTATTAGTATTATGTAATTAAGATGATAGTAAATAGAGTGGTAAGAAGCTTCTCTTTGAATTTAACTGTATTTGACTTTGGGAGCGGAACGCCGGCGTTCTACTTTGGCGGCCCAATTCAAGGTAATAACTTTTATACAATAGCTGAAGTCAAACTTTGACTCCAAATGGTTTGGCGATGGGCTCACTCACTTAAAAACAACGCCCAACACAGGGTTCGAACCCACTGTACCGGCTGAGCTACACGAACTTCATTGTTATGTGACCACGCAGCTCTTTTTTATTATTACGATTAGGCCGAAGAAGCACTAATAAACCCATCATTTCTTGTATGAAAGCATACGAGTGGGAAAGCTTATATATTACAAATCATCACTGACTGGTAACATTTATACATATTTACACACTTTCCTCTGTCCTATACAAAACTAAAAAGAAAGGTATCTAACCTACCTTCACCTAACTTTTCATGTATAATTCAGTCATATATTAGCATTGTAACCGCAATCCCCAGGAATTGGAATGGCAATCGATTGTCAGGTTGGTGATAGAGGACGTAACTGAAATCAGAAGAGCCTTCCAATTGTGTTGTCAAAGGTGGAAGGTAAACGGTTTTGTTGTGAAATGTGCGTTCTAAGGCTACATTCCTTCACCTGCTAATTATACAACCCTCAAGTTTTAACACAATATTTTATATCTGCCGATTTCCTATGAAAACAGATAAAGAATTTTACCTGCATGCTTGCAACTGCTGACAAAAGTTCTTTGCATTGATAAAGTAATAAGACCTCATTTGAACTTAAATTTCCAAGTTCAGATGCCAAACAATTTACTTTTGCTACCTATCATCCAAGGAAAAAAGATGCAAGCATAAAGGAACCGATCAAAATCATTAAAATCTGCATTTCATGGAGGATTAAAACCACTTCGATGGGAAGATCCGTTGTCAAGGGCGAATCCATAAATTCTTTTACCGGGACCGGAATTGATTTATAAATTTTTGAAGGGTAAAAATATAATTTTATCTTGTATTAATTTATAATTACAATATTTTTTAAGGGACTTAATTTTTTTTGAAAGTTTGCATGTAAAAGAATGAGGAGAGGGTGAGGGGAGAAAGAGGGATGAAAAAGCATTACCTTTGACACCAATGAGTGTATAGAGAGTGTTGTTGCCTGCAATAAATCAACTGCTGAACAAATCGCATCCTGCAATTTTGGGACATCAACCTGTACAAATAAAAAGACAAGCAAGATGTTTCTTTTAAGACCCAAATAAATTAATTTGGCAGTTAAAATGCCAAACCTTAAAGGAAATTGTCAACACGCAGAAGAAGAAACTTACCCTTGCCCCACAAACTACTGGAAGGCGGACCATGCTAGCCATCAAAGCTTCAGTAGCCCCAGACAAAGAACTGCAATAATCATGGTCCAGGATAGCCCATTCATCCAAAAATATCATCTACACTCATCAACGACAATAATTAGTCATTAGATGAAAAAGCATAGATTTCATAAACTGAAACATATTTAAATCAGATATTTGAAAGAAACGATGGTTATAAAAGACAAGAATATGAATTCCAGGTTTCTTCAGATGAGCAGCTTCAAGCACAACTTTTTTTTTGGGGGGGGGGGGGACACAGCCAAAGAGGCAGACAACGATAAACTAGCAATAATTGAGATCAACAAAATGATGAGAATAAGTAAAAGAAATGAAGAAAAAATAAAGTCAACAAGAAACACATCCGCAGGGGAAAGATGGTTCTTTTTCTTTTTTTGTTTCATAGTAAACTGAACTTCATTAGATTAAGAGTAAATAGCATCCCTGTTACAGAATTGTGGATAAAAGGTGGGTATTCTTCCATCCAAATGACATCCTCAGTAAAGAGAGAATTGTTTAGCAAGCAAGTGTGCAGTTTCATTGCCCTGACTTTTAACATGATGGAAATAACAAGGGAGAGATGGTTCTTACGTGCCCCTTGAGGATGGAAATCAGCTTCAAAGTTTGCCTCAGCAACTGTAACTCGGTTCTTTTGGCTCTAACAGATTCTCGCAGTTTTGAGGTAGTTGTCCATGCATTATGGAGGCTTTTCTGTTATATGAACACGATAAAAGGATTCTTCCTCATATTTTAATGAAGATAATAAAAAACAATAACTGTAACTAATCTGAGAAACAAGAGATGGAAAATTTTATTTGAGGTAGCTGCCCATGCATTATAGAGGGCTTTTTTGTTATCAGAAATGATAACAAAAGGACTCATTGTCATATTTTAACTAACTATAATGAAGATAATTGACAATAAAAATTGTTAGTATTCTGAGAAACAAGAGGACAGTTAAAAAAAAACTGAAGCATCTTAAACAAAGCAAAGCAAAAAAGATTAAGATGAATTAATTGTATCGAAAGCTAAAATATGAAAAAAAATCAATGCAACTTTTATTTCACTTGTTTCTCATTCCTGAGATGTCAATCAGTAATCAATCATAGCTATTTCAAGACACATGCAATCTGCAACCTCTGCTTGCCTCTAATTTGATCAAGTTGTTTCTAGCATAATGGATGCCCTCTTTGACTGGTTCCTTAGTGCAAGAAAATCAGCAACTGATGAACCAGCATGCTCCTCTAGAACATTTAGCATTCTTGATTTCCAATATTATTTCAAAATCAAAACCTACTGATCTCAGTGTCTCACATGGCCTCTGGATTTGGTCTGAAGGAAAAACCTGTGAAAATCAGGCATGCAATCTCTTTGATCCAATTCTATCCGTCGTCACTTATCATAGATTGTACTAAAAATATCCCTTTACACTCTTATGGAAAATTTCTAATTTCACCAATACTGCAGCCTCTCTCCCTAACATGATTAAACTCATTTTAAGCCACAAAACAACTCTCACAGGCTGCTTTCATACTACATAACTTCTACACCATAAAAGCAATTATAACCAAAAACGGCAGGGTGCCAAGTTCGATCAAGCAGAAGTGGCCTAAAGAATTTCAGCTCTACCAAGAACACCACTCTCTGTTTTTATCAGACATAATTCAATTGTTTGTCTGGACTGTTCTTGAGCTCTCTTTTTTTAATTAACAAAACCCTGAAATTCCAGATGGTAAGACAAAACAAACTGCGTGCAGCCAGGCAACATTCTAAAAAAATTAACTTTCTAAAAGTAAAACTTAGCCAAAATCCTCAAAATGGTGTTCGTATGCAACGTTTAATGCTGCGAGCTGTACTGCCAAAATTATAGTAAAAGCGAATTCCTATGAATATTATAATAGTAAAGCATGCAAACTTGATGAAGCATACAAACAGCATACAAACACAACGAGATAAATTCAAAGTCACTTCTTAGAGTCGTACCTCTGCGTTAGACCTTTGGGAAGACAGAGTAGCATCTGCTCTAGCATTAACAAAACGCCACTGCAACCACCGGTTATGAAGTAGCCTCAACAAATTAGCATCCGAAACTTTGTTCTCCCCAATCTTAAAACCATCACCAACAAAGCTCAAAATCGACAGCCTAGTTACCAAATTATCATCCAAACCATTCCTCAGTCTAGGACTCATTCCCCTCGTTGAAGATGACCCAAGCTTACTCGGTGACGCAGGCCGAACTGGCCCATGAATTGGCGGTAACTGTCCTCTGCTATTCAATACACCGTTTGGAGACGAAAAAGGAGTATCAGCTCCGAACTTGTCTGGTACAATTAGCTTAGTGCGCGCTGTATTTTTCTTAGGAACCGGCGAGCCAGGATGGGACCGGCATACCCGATTAGCAGTCTGTTGCCAGGACCGAGCGGAGACCATTATTCCTGGAGGCCCACGCTTAACGTCTACGTTAGCGGAGGAACTTTGTGAAGAACCTGACGTACTACCAGAAGAAACACTTTCAGTATCAGAAGCAGCGAGACCACGTTGAGCCTTAGATTCAACAGGAGTAACGGCTCTTATATCTCTATTATCAGCCATGAAATCTTGCAGTGGCCCAAGTACATTGCCATTAACAGAACCGTTTAATCTCTTCCTCTCATCGGTGCAAGCCATGCTTCTACTAGCCACCGAGTTGGGTAGCCTTAACCTCGCCGGCCACCGCTCCGTCTTTGAAATTTCGGTTTGCTCTGTTCTTCTCGTTTCCAGCGTCGGTTTGCGCCTCTTGGTGGTTTCTTTCTTTGTGGGGCATGGTGATGGAGCTGGTGTAGCTTTGCTAACCTTGTCAGCAGTGTTATTGTTAGCGTTGTCAGTTTTCAAACGCATAGGTTTATTAGACGGCGGGGTCACCGCATGTCTCCTCTCCACCGGTTGAGACCTCTTAATAGCCGATGAAGTCGTGTGTTTTGTGGAAGAATTTGAGTGGGATGAGGAGGTGGACAAACATTTTCGGGAATTTTGAGGGGGCGGAGGGATGGAATTGTGGGGGTCGGAGGGCAACAAGGGAGGCAGTAGCCCAGTTCCTCCCAGGTGTTTGGGGTTTAGGGTAGCAGCAACCATTGGGGGGGCACTCACAAAATTCAATTCCACAGTCTGATCCTTTAATCTCACTCTCTTCCCAACACCTAAACGTATCTAATCATAAACACCTCCAATTTTATATTGAAAAAAACTGTTGGGATTTAACAGATTTTATTCTTTAAACATAAAAACTCAGAATTTTCATAGAGGAGAGAGTGAGAAGGATGTGGGAAAAGATTAGATTAGATTAGATTAGAGAGCATAAGGGTGGTAATGCTAGGAGTGGCCTATGTAGTATACATTTTGTTTGTAGTATGGAATTTAAAGTGAAGGGAATCCATTGCAGTGGCGGGGTTTTATGGGGATGGATGAGTCGCGTGGAGGAGAGGCAACCTCTGTAGGTCTGTTACTAAACTACTTACACGTGGCTGCCACATTTCTTGTTTCTTCACGAGAAATAACTTTATAAATTCTTTTACCATATTATTTATTTATGGTTCCTACCAAAGTAAATATATCAGTTTTGGAAAAAAGATATGTATTTATTTTTATTTGATAAGAATTATGGATGATGTGGTAAGAAGTAGGGATGAAATCAGGGGGTTAGTAGGGAATGTAATAAATCTAGTAAAATAGAATTTTAAATATTTTTCTTAATTTTTTATTTTATAATTACTATTACAAACATGCGTGGAAGATTTAAGTGATTAAAAGCTCTAATGATTACTCATAGTGCATAGGCTTTAATTGAAGGCTGAAATTGCAATTACAATAGCTATTGTCAACAACTTGAGCAACATTTGGAGTGATTGTATTATGATAACGTATTATAAAATAAGAGAGATGGAGAGAACAAAGAACAAAGAAAATATAAAAGGAATAAAAAAAATATACTTTATTGATCAAATGGATGATTACAATACTTCGTCAGAGTCTCTATTTATAATTCTACTAACTAAGTATATTAAAACTTTATATTGATCATGATGGGCATCCACTTAATAAGATATTCATAACAAAATAAAAATTTATAAAAATCATTAAAATTTATGATAATTATTAGATATTAATTAAAAACCATAAAAGTTTATAAAATTTAGAAAAAAATTAATTTATTAAAATTGTTAGAAATTAATTAAAAACCATATAAATTATTTATTAAATGTTTTTAAAATTATTTTTCTCATTTTTACTAAATTATTTAACTAATATAATTTATTTTTAAGTATATCAAACATTGGAATTCTTTTTTTTTCTTATGCATACTTGAAAGTTCTTCTAAAATGTTATGCCTTCTTAATAATCAATGGCTTTTTTTAATTAATGGTAAGTTGCTATATTTTTATAAAAATGAGAAAAATAATTTTTATAAAATATTTATATTTTTAAATATAGCTTTTAATTAATTTTTAAAAAAATTCTAAATTAAATTTCTAATTTTTAACCATTTTTAATATTTTTTAAAAAAAATTATAAAAACTTTATGGTTTTAATTAGCTTCTAGTAATTATTATAAATTTTAATGATTGTTTTATAAATTTTTATCTTTTTTATAATTCCACGCTTGGACTACCATTTGCTCAAATATATTGTGTACTACAAAATTATGGACTCCACGGAGCGCAAAGGGAGAGATGACGATGAAATAATGAGTCGGTGGTTAAAGAAAGTTTGTATAAAGGAAACAGAGGAAAACCTAGATATTGTGATGGACATAACACTGATTTTTGAAAAGGTCCTATCATGGAGAGACAGGTTGGTGGGAATCGGGCAGATGGAGTAGGAGATTTTGAGATATCGGAAAATGATATTGAATGTTCATTGGTCAATGGCATCCCCTCTATTAAATTTTCTGATCAAGTAAATCAAATTTTAATCAAAGATGTGACATACACAGTAGTAATCAAACTCTTTGGAAGAAGCATCGAGTATTCAACGCTTTATAACAAAGTCTATTTGCTTTGGAAACCCTCTCAACCGTTTCACTTAATGGATGTGGAGAACGGATACTTCCTAGCCAAATTCAAGAACTCGGAAGATTTTGAGAAAGTTTTATGCCAAGGCCTCTGGATCGTGTATGGGCAATATTTAACAGTACAACCATGGACTGTGGTATTTGACCTGGTACAACCATATCCAAGCACGATCATGGCATGGATTTGGATTCCCGAGTTGCCAAGGCACATGTACAAGTGGCAAATCCTGAGGGAAATAAGAGGGCTTATTGGGAAAGTAGAAAAACTGGGTTTTAATACAAATAACGGGGGTTAGGGGATGATTTGCGAAAATGGCAGTGTATGTTAACTTGGACAAAGCCTTAATTTCTCAGGTCATGGTAAATTACGTGGTTCAAAGAATAGAGTATGAATATTTACCTACAGTTTGTTTTTCATGCAGTCACTATGGACACATAAAAGAAATCTATCCTCAACAAGCAACGAAACAGAAGGGATTGGATGAAAGTATCGTGGAAAGAGGGCGAACAAAGGCAATCTATGAACCTACATACAGAAGAAATATCATAAAATTCAAGCTAATATGACCTATAAATGTTAGTCGAGAGACGAGGCCAATGCGTAATGAAGGTAGGCAGGAAGAATGGTGGTGAGGGTTCAGAAGAGGGGACTAGTAGTTCTCAGTTCCAAGTTTTGGGAACCCTAGTTGCGAAAGATAGCAGTCGAGAACAAAGAGATGAGGCTAGGATAGAAATGGACCACAAGAGTTCAAGCCCTTCTAGTTTGGGTACAGGAAGGGTGGGAGAAGATTTGCTCTACCATCAAACTAATGAGCTTAGTCCTTCTTACCAAGAATCAGGTCAACAGAGGTCTGCTGAAGGAATTGGGTTAGAGAATGGCATGACCCAAAAGACAATTAATCTCTTAGTTTCAGACAAAGGGAATAAAGCTATCTCAAAAAACATAAGGCTAGATCAACATAAGCCCAACAGATCTAAGCAGTAGACTAAAAAAGTAGGCCAAATGAGGGTCGGTGTGAGGAATAAGCCCAATCAAAGAACCATGAAAAAGTCAAGTGAACCCTTTGTAGGTCACGTTAATCGGGCTTGGAAAGACCCGAAAGGAGTAGCAATTAGGGCTTCAGAAAAAGAATGAGCAAACCTAGAAAATGATGACGGAGGGCCATGGTTTCTTTTTGGTCCGACGGAATTTGAGACTGAGGTGCAAAAAGGCTCGATATTAGTGAAAAATTGGCCAATTTGAAGTTCGCAGGAGAACAATAAAAAGATGATTCAAACGAATGGAGCTTTGTAGGTATTGCCTCGGGGGAGGTCGACTTTCATAGCAACCAACCAAACTTTGGAAGCTTGCAGGAAGTGACAATGGTTCTGACGGAGGGCGTTCTTGATACAACAAGGCACACCGTGGTGGTCTTTAAGGAGAACCTGTAACTAAATTTTAAAGCCAATAGTTAAAAGGGGAAAATAGGGAAGGGAGGCCATTGAGTGGAAAATAGAGTAATGAGAATCAGTGGGGGAAAGAATAGTGGAATACGAAAAGGTAGAATTCTCAACAAAATCATCAAAGATAAAGGCAACCCTTTCAAAGCCACCCCTCTAAAAGTCCCTCTTACTGAGTCAGTTAACAATATAGTTGAACTTTTACAAAGTCAATTTCAACAAGGGTCGGCCAATGAGATTTCTAAAGAAGTAGGAGAAAGACCAAAAGACCCGGAAGGGGCAAGACAATAGCTGTGGGAAACACTTTTTATCTTAAAAAAAATAAATTCTACCTTGTCTGTCTTTTCTTGGAATTTATAAGGGTGTGCGAATGAAAAATTTCCTCGTATTTTTAGAGAATACAATATAGAGCATAAGCTAGACATTGTTTGTCTATTGGAGCCAAAAGTCAATGGTGGCAAAACTGATTGGATAATTACAAAACTAGGTTTTTCATATTCTCACCAAGTCAAAGTTAAGGGTTTTTTGGAAGGAATCTAGAGAGGTTGGAAAATTTTAGTCCACCTTGAAATTATCTTAAACCATCCCTAGATTATCTTTACATGAGTATCCTTTAGAGTCTCTGTCCATACAATTCTAATTGTTTTTGTGTATGGAAGCCCAAATAGAACGAGAAGACGACTGCTATAGAAGCTCTAAAATAAACCGTACCTATCACCTTAATCCCTTAGATGGTTATGGGAGATTTTAATACTATTCTTGCTGAAATTGAGAAGAAAGTGGAAGGTATTACTGGAAGAAGTTGCCCTTTCTTTGGAGAGTTTATTAAGTCTAATGATCTTCATAATTTGGGGTTTCAATGGCCAGTTTTTACCCGGTAAAAAGAGGGAGTTTTGGAAATATTGGACCTAGCAGTAGACAATTGATGCTTGGATTCAAACTTTTCCAAAGTGCCTAGTGACGTATCTAGTTAGAATAAAGTCTAACCATCGACCTTTACTCATTAATCTTTGCCTAGAACAAAGCATGCCAACAAGGCATCTTTTTTATTTTTTGTTGGTTGGGCTCAACAGTAAAATTTCTCAAACACTATAAATAATCTATGGCGAGGTAACGGAGATATGGTTACCACTCTAGGAATTCTCACAATAGGCTTGAAATATTGGAATAAAAAAGTCTGGGAATATATTGGGGCTCGCAAGCGAAAATTGTTACAATCTTTAAGTAAAATCCAATAAGAGATGGAATGGGAAATTTTAGAGTCATTATCAAAGAGAGAGATTGATGTAAAAGGAAAGCTTAAAGAAGTGCTCAACCATGAAGAATTATTATGGAAACAGAAATCAAAATGCGATTGGCTTAAGTTAAGGGATAAAAACACAAAGTTTTTCCATAGTCAGACAATGCATAGAAAAAAGGTCAACCGCATAGTGCATTATGCAATGAAAATGGTGAATGACTATATGACCCAGATGAAATTCAATCCGAAGCAGTAAAGTATTTTCAAAGGCTGTATGGTGAAAAACCAAGTAGAACAAAATATTTACCCTAAAGTTGTTTCCCTTAGTCAGAGTAAAATTATAACACCCCAAAATTCTTATTTTTGTTATTATGAAAATGTGACAAGTGATATCTGCTTCAGTGGTAAGTGTTCTGGGCATGTGTGTTAGGTCCCAAGTTCAAGACTTGCTTTTGACAAATTTTGGATTATTTTGGAATTAAGCCTGGTACTAGTTCAACAGGCTTATATTTAATTGTTGGTAAGCTTATAACAGAATAGGTCTGCTGCTCTAGAGGTTAAGTGGAGTGTCAGTCTACTGGAGGTTCTGTGTTCGAATCCCTACATGGGCAAAAGAGATTATTTTTACTCAGTGTGGTGGCTGAGAGTTTGAGTTGTACCGAAAATCTGAAAAATGGGTGGTTGAGATAGTGTAGGTAGTGGGATTTGAGTAAATCAGTTTTTCCAAAAAATCTCTCTTGCAGAAAAAAACTTACGTTCACCTTTCTTCCACTTTCCCTTCCCTTTTCGAACAAAATCTTTTCTTTTCTTTTTTGTTCCAGCAAGGTTAGTTTTTCCTTTTCGGCACTATGTTTTATATGGGTAAGTTAGCATTGAACGCGGCTCTTTAAGGGTTTCTTTTGTTGTTCGTTTTTGAATTTTTAGAGTTTTTCAGTTGGAATATGATTCGTTGTTTTGACATTAGCAAATCAAGTAGTAAGGAGCTCTCCGTGTGCGGAAGCGTGAATGCAATCTTTCTGGATAGTTAGGGTAAGTGTTGAATACCCTTTTTGGATTATTTTCGATGTTGGGTTTTAGTTTAAATCGAGAATTGTGACTGATTTTGGAGCATTTTATGTCGATTATAGATTCTAAAAGGCTCGAAGGTGTTTTTGCATCGAATCTGTAGCAGGTATGTACTCAATTTCACAAAAAATGAGGTTTCAACGAAAGCTGAAAACCTCATTGTCGATGCCACAAGGGTGTGTGGTCGCTCGTGTGGCAGGTCGTGTGCCCTAACACAAATATGTCTTCTATGAGGCCAGGTCGTGCGCGCATGACACGGCCGTGTGATAGCCAGACAGGCCGTGTGCGACACATGGACTTGACTGATTTGGGCAGTGTGGGCCATATGGGCGTGTGGGCCCACATGGGTAGTCCACATAGACATGTGGGATTCCGGGCCAAGCCATGTGATCCACACGGCCAAGGTAAATTTGGGCTGTGTAGGCCCATACGGGTAAGCCACATGGGCGTTTGAGCCCATTTTTACTAAATTGATTGTTAGGGTTGCACGGGTTGCCCAAGTTGACTGTGAACCTACTGTAGGGTCGATAAGCATTACTTAGATCCCTAATTGTGCGAACTGATTGATTGATGGATATATATTTAGTATGATGATAGTATGCATGTATACATTTACTGATTATATGTACTGATATCATGGGATAGCATGTCATGTATTATATGTTGCATTGCATGGAGATTGGGTTGATTTTATTTGGAGGAAGTGTACTGAAAGGCTCTTAAGCTAATATACTGGCAGTTCAGCTGCAATCTATTGTTTTGTGTAGCATTCGGTACTACCTGGAGTGTAGGGATGGGTAAGTTGATTTAATCCCCACATGGAGTGTAGGGTTAGACGGAGATAGTGTGTAGAGGCTGGTTGGGTAGGACTTTGTTACTGAATACTATATATCTGTTACTGATATGTGATGTGCTAAGACCCTTGTGCATACTGATACTGAACTGGGCTAAGGCCAAACCGTTACTGATACAGAAACGGGCTTAAGCCCAAGACTATTTTTTACTGTGCACTGTGTTTACTATTGTTTGTGTTCTGTGGGATTACACACTGATTTTACATAAACTCGCCTCTCTCTGTTTAATGTACACAGGTAATCCCCAGACCTAGACTAATCGGGCGGCGGAGGACTCGATGGTGACCACAATTTTTGAGACTTTTACGATTTATAATTTGTGATTTATGGTTTTATTTACCGCGGTTTATTTAGATGTAATTTGGGGACTTTTTTGGATTTTTGCTTAAATTGGTCTTTATTTATTTTTATGGATTTATAACTGCTAGACGTAGGAAAACTCAGTTTTCAAAAAAGAAAATTTTTCTCTAAACACACGATTTATTGAAAATGGTTTTAAAAGCTTCCACAATGAATTATGCTTACACCAATCGATTTAACGAGTAAGGATTTTGAAATTTAATAAGAGATAATAAAAGTAATTAAATGAAAATGGATTTATCGTAGAAACCTAGTTTTCAAACACCCTATCATGTGATATCGCCAGATCCAGCCATAACGTCTAGGCCGAGTTTGGGGTGTTATTCCTTAGAAATGAAGTCTCAAATGAGAAAACTAAAATGACACTTTTTTATATGGCCCTATTAAAAGCACTAGGAAGTGACGGATATCATGCCTTCTTTTTTCAAAATCAATGGAGTAATATTGGGAACACAGTTTGTGAATGGGTCAAAGAAGTTTTCAGAAGTAAACCTATTGACCCAGATTTGAACAATACTCTTATAGTTCTTATCCCTAAAACTACTCAACCTGAGGAGATATCACAATTTCAACCTATCAGCATTTGTTCAGTACTTTATAAATTAGTTATGAAAGTTATAGCAAACAGATTCAAAGTGGTGTTTCCTAAAATCATTGTACAAGAGTAAGTCATGTTTATTAATGGCAGGAACATCTTCGATAATATCATCATAACTCAAGAGGTCATTCATTCCATGATAGGAAATAGTAAGATGTGGATAACGGTTAAGATCAACTTAGAGCAAGTATATGATAAAGTTCAGTGGGAGTTCATAGATAGATCTATCTAAGCAGCAGAGATTCCAGATTTTTTACGAAAAGTAATTGTGTCTTCAATATCTACCATACAAATTTTATGGAATGGAATACCCATTGAATAGTTTAAACTTGCAAGAGTTGTAAGGCAAGGGTGTCCACTATCACCGTATTTGTTTGTCCTATGTATGAAGTGGTTAGGCCACAGTATTAAAAAAGTTGAAGCATTAAGGAAATGGAGACCAATTAGATTATTAAGAGCAGGTCCAACTATATCACTTATTTTTTGCTGATGACTTAGTAATATTCTCAAAAGTAGACATGAAACATGGATTGCTATTAAAAAAACTTCTTAATCACTTCTGTAGTTTTTCAAGACATCAGGTCAGCGCAAGGAAAACTAATATGTTTTTTTTCCAACAGAGTGGAGGAGGGGCTAAGTAATAATTTAAGCAGACTTATGGGCTTTTAGAGGGTTCAAGAACTAGGATCATATTTAGGAATCCCACTTTTCCATAATAGAGTCACCAACTCTACTTTGCACTTTGTGGTTGAAAAGGTCAAAGCCAAGTTGTGCAATTGGGATGCAAAACAAATCTCTATAGTTGGTAGATTTACTTTAGCACAGTCAGTCCTCCTCTTCATCCCGAATTATTTTATGCAATCCATGTAAATTCTGAAAGGGGTATGTGAGGAAATTAAACATCTGACAAGACAATTTATTTGGGGGTCTAGTGTAGGAAAACAAAAAATTGCATTAGTCAACTGGAGCTCTATTTGCCAACTTCATACAAATGGAGGATTAGGCATTAGGCGTTTGGAGGACCAATGCGCATCTTTCTTATTAAAACTAGGTTTTAATCTTGTTTCTAAAGGGAATGCTCTATGGGCTCGTATATCATGGTCAAAGTATGGAATGAAAAAGAAAACAATTCTCAAGAGTATAATGAGAAGAATTTGCTCAACTATACGGAGAGGAATCGCGAAAGTGTGGCCATTACTGAAAGAAAATTTATGTTGGTCTATTAGAAGAGGAATTTCGGTCCGCTATTGGGAAGATTTATGGGTCTCAAAAGTAGGCCCTCTTAAAGCACATATGACTCACATGAGGAAGTCCAACACGGAATGTTTAGTTAAGGATATGGTAACAGACGAGAGAGCATGAAATCTGGAGGCATTTAAAAAGCGATTGTTAGATGATATTGTTAGAAAGATATCAATATTCCTCCTCCTTACCCCTTAGTCGGTCTTAATAGTCTTTTGGGTACACAGGTCAAATGGGGCCCTTACAGTGAAGAGTGCCTATCGAATGATAAAAGGTAACACATGGAATGAACAAGATACTAGGTGGAAGACTGTGTGGAAATACCAAGGCCTGCACCGAGTCCACTTCTTCTTATGGCTCGTGTGCAAAGAACGGTTGCTTACAAATCTTGAACGTGCTTGAAGAGGTATTAGCCAAAATGAGGCTTGCCTAGTATGCCAACATAACACAAGATATTTTGCATGTCTTTAGGGGTTACCCAGTGGTTAAAGAAATTTAGAGGTATATAGTACTAGGAAATCGCCAACCCCAATTATTCTCTGACAATCTATTAGAGTGAGTCAAGACAAACCTAGGAAATTCTAGGTGGCTACCAAGGTTAGAGGTCCCTTGGCTGAAGCTTTTTGGCTTGATAACTTGGTGGTTATGGAAAAATAAGAATATTTTTGTATTCCAAGGTTTATCCTGGAGCCTTTCAGAAACTATTAAAGTTTCAATTAGTTGGGCAAAACAGTACAATACAATTAATAGTGGGGTCTTCTCTAGGAATATTAGCTTAGATTTTGAAGGTCTTTTAGGAAATTTTAGGAATTGTAGGGAGTTAGAATTCTAAATTTAGTAAGTTCATTTTAGGTTTTGTTTTTTACACAAAAAAATACATTGTGTACTTACTTAAAAAATAATTTTATTTTTTGAATTTTTTATTTTTGATAATGTTGCACTGCCATGTCAAAACCGATAATGACGTGACACTACCACAGCAACATACAATGTTGATGTGGTATCTGTTAATAACCACACCAACGTTATCGTTAGTTACTCAATGTTATTCAAAGGGTTTATTTGACCAGTTTTATTAGTTCAGGAACTCAATTGGGTGTGAAAAAGTTTGGAGGAGCTTAATTGACTTTTTTGAAAAAGTTTAAGGGTTAAAAGTACCATTAAGCCAAATATATAATGAAAATATGGTTTAGTATTTTTTTTAAAAAAATTGTGAAAAAATAAAAAATAAAGATATCTCTAAAATAATTAAATTCAGTCATATAAAATTATAAAATATTTTGTTTAAGTTTCTTTTATAGTTTACAAAGTATTTTTTGGAGAAAGTAAATTTGTTATATTTTTATTTAAGTTGATTTCCATTTTCTTATTTTTTACTGTTAAAGGTTTTATTATCTTTTATTAAAACTATCATTTAAAAAATCTATTTTCTTTAAAACTAATTCAAATAGAATTTTTTCGATTTTTACTTTTATGAATGTATCTTTAATGGTTGAATTATCATATCAATAAATTTTCAATTAGATTTATTAAATCGATCTGATTCCAAAAATATTATTATGCACAAATTATTAATGAGATGGGTATTTAGATTTTTCATACTTAACATTCATCATTATTGTTGTTATTATTTTGAAATGAAAAATTTTGTTTATTCTTTTTTATAATCATTTATTTTTATTTTACTTTAAATTTCAAAATTTTGAATTTGTCTTCAATAAAGTTTTAATATAAATCTATCAATATTTCATTTTAAATAAAGATTTATTTATAATATATAGGTTATTATTTGTTAAATTGGTAATAAATTTTTTTAACTTCATATACAAGATTAAGAATTTATCATATTTTTAATTAGTATTTAAAAAATAAAAATAAATAAATGAAGCACATAATTATTTTTTAATCCTACTTATAAAATTAAAAAATTTCACCATTCCCATATATACAGTATAGTAAAAAGTCAAAAGTTTTCCTAAATTTTTTTTTTAATATTTAGCCTCACCAAAGTGCAATGCAAGGCAAAAGAGTTGTTCCTTAGTTTGCCACACCATTTCATTTCACTATCCATCCAAAGCATATTTAAACCAAAACAAATCATCACTTTGCTTAATTATTTTGGTATATCTCATAAAGCAAGCTTCTAAGTATCTTTTAAAACAAAATTTTCAAAGTTTTCTTTACTCAATTGCTAAAAGCATACTTTAGGGTGCAAAAAGAAGACCTAGAAATCATCTTTCTTTGAGTTGCTCTAACTCCACCCACTACTTTAACCTTATTCCTAAGTCTTTGATTTATCAAAATCTTTCATTACATTCAAATTTGTTACTCTTACCACCAAACATTTTACTAGCTTGCCTTTCATGCTAATCTCCTAATAATATTTTGGATATTGTATATTTTTAAGGGTAAATTACTTAGTTGGTCACCCAAAATTTAAGGCGCTTTTATTTTAGTCACCCAAATATTAAATCTCTAATGACGGTTAATTGTACATGCCACATCATGTTTACACTTTCATTTTGATCACTCAACTTTTAAGTCGCTTTCATTTTGGTGACCAAAAAAATATTCTTTTAAAAGTATTAATTGGGATAAAAAAAATCAGAGATTAATGTGAAAAAGTGATAGAAACTAAAATAATATACAAAAATTGTCAAATTATACTTGTTTATCCCATTATCGAAATTTTAATTTTTTTAATTATTTATATTTTAAATTTAAAAACATCAAAATAAATTGAATAATTGCTGACAAAAATTTATTTATTAATAATATCAACCAAGTTATTATAATATTAAAATTAATTAATTTAATTTCTTTTTAAATTTTTAAATTTTATTTTATGTTTCTAGATTGATCCTTAACAAAATAATTAATATTTAATAATTGTCTACAAAACTTAAATTTCTTTTGATTATATAATCTCTATTCTTCCATGCTAAGCTAAAAATAAAGGGAAAAATACTTGCAATTAATTAAATTAATTACTTGTTCTTTGTCTGGGTAAAGAAGTGATGAAAAATTTGAGTTTTGTTTAGAATGGAAGATAAAATTAATTAATTAAATTAATGGGATAAATCTCAAAATTATATATAAACTTTGATTTAATGTGCAATTGTATACATGAACATTAATTTGGTGTAATTATACACATGGGACTCTAATTGTGGTTCAAATGTATACTTGAAACTTTAATTTTGATTTAATCATACACATTTAAAGAAATAAATACATTAATTTATTTTTATATTGGATAAATATAATTATTTATGTATACAAAATATAAACATGAAATGATGTTATATCAATAATTGTGTTAATAATTTACAAAAATTGGATAAAATTAAAATTTCATGTATAAAATTGCACAAAATCAGAGTTCATGTATACAATTGTACATTAAATCATAGTTCATGTATAGTTTTGGGATTTATCCCTAAATTAATTGTAAGAATTTTTCTTTGCTTTTAGCTTAGAATGGAAGACAATAATTTTCATTGATGATTTTTGAAAATAATTTCAAAAGATCAAAATAAATTAAATAAATTGTTGAAAATATTTTATCCATTGATAATGTCAACGGATTTGCTACTATAATTTTGAATCTTAATATTTAAAAATTTATATTTCAAAACTCAAATTCATAATTTTCGGCAATAGGATAAATAAGTACAATTTGACAATTTTTGTGTATTTTTTTTTTAGTTTCTACCACTTTTTCACTTTAATCTTAGATTTTTTTACCCCAACCAATACTTAAAAAAGATATTTTTGGGTGACTAAAATGAAAGTGACCTAAAAGTTGGGTGATTAAAATGAAAATGCAAACATGATGTGATGTGTACAGATAATCGTCGTTAGAGATTTAACGCTTGGATAACTAAAATGAAAGCGCCTTAAAAATTAGGTGACCAACTAGGTAATTTACCCTACTTTTTGAGTAAAATGAGAAAATTTTAATTTATGTACCGCTTTTGGAAAAAAAACATCTTTAAAACCCAATTTTGAAATTGGAGTATTATTCAAAGGTGAATTATCAGTACTATTATTAAGCCTTATATATATTGAGTTGGTGTCAAATCAATCGAGTCTCAACTCAATTAAAAAATTAACAAAAAATAATTTTATTTGCAAATTATGTTATATAATTATGTGAGTATTTCTGTTTTTTTATAATTTATAAATTAATAAAAAATTATCCATAATGAGATTTGAATCAAGAACACTATGCATATATAAAACCTTTTCATTTACTAAAGTAATTTTTAGTTTTTATTTGAAACTTTAATGAGCATATATATATATTCAAAATTTTTATATATTTGTGTATATGAATAACGTTGTTGATTGAGTTAGTTTCACAAATGAACACAACACCAATTTAGAATTGATGGTAAAATAATGATAAACAATTATATTTGTATTCTTAATATGATATGTTTTTTGTGTTTAAATTTAGTTTTAATCACAATCTAATCTAATGTTTTTATTTTAAATATTGTACCTATTTAAGGTGTTATTAGCTATTATTATTAGTTTCAAATCATACTTTTCATTATTTACTATATATTATTTTTAAATACACATTTATATTTTAAATACGTGATTCTCATACACATACGCGTATGATAAATTTTTTAATATTAATAAATTATTTTAAAAATGATTTAAAACACGTAAATTATACAAATTTAAAATTTAAATCAGATTTAAGGTTTGGGTCCAACTATGAAAAAGAGAGAGCCTAACTTTGCACTATGTCCCATAAATATTAACATTAATGGCTAATAATTTAATCCAAGATGAAGCGAAAGTCAGTATATGAATCCATGTCCTTCCCACGCTTTTTCATTAAGAAAGCTTTCTTTAATAAATTGTAAAGCTTGTGAATTTACCAACAGTCAGCTGCTTAATCAAGTGGTTGACAAACCTCAACAAATTGCTTTTTCTATTTTTCTTTTTAATCTAATCCTAAAACCACCCTTTGTGCCTGCTTCATAAATGATTCATTCTACTTTCCTTGAACTTAAACTCATCATATATAAATATTAAATTTTATCAAATATAACTCTTATTTTATATACAATTATTACTTTATATTACGGGTAAATTAGATACTTACTATCATTAAAAAAGTTTAAAATTAAATTTATTTCTAATAATATGGCATTGTCATTGTGCTTAAAATCGAAAAATTAGTTATATGTAATAGAATATTAACACTCGATTACAGTTTTGTTGCTCAAAATATTGTTGTAAACTAGCAATTATAGCTAATTATAATGGGTTTTATTCAAAGATTTTTGATAAAGGAAAGTATTCTCTAGATCTATCAATTTCCTCTGGAGATAGGAAGTCAATGAATATGAATGATTAGCCAAATTGGGAAGATAAGTTGGCCAAGACAGCATATGGGTAGAGTTTAGTCTGATTGGTGAGAATGCCAAAATAACTATATATGATAATCAGAGATGACATACAGTTAAATGTGGAAAATATTTAACATAATAATTAATTTAATAAATGATGATTAGTAGGAGATGGAAATCGCTGCCTTGATCATCACTTTAATCCTATAATTGGAGTTAAAGTAAGTAATCTTTATCAACTAATGTGTTTTATGGGAGCCATGGCCAGAATCAATCATTTTTGTATGCTCCATTTGCTTTAATTTGGTGATTTTGATATCTACTTCAACCTCCCCCACCCCAACCTCCCAAATAAATAAACAAATGGTTAATTCATTTTAAGTTATTGAATTTTAATTTTTTTCTCATATTAGAGTCTGAATTTTTTTTTCCAAATTAGATCCTGAACTTAACGGTTATGCTCACATTATTATTATTCAAGTTAGGCCTCGAACATAACAATTATTCCTACATTAGGGTCGAACTTTTTTTGTCCAAGTTAGTCCTTGAAAATCCTAGAGCTCAAGCTCCAATGTGAAAACAATTTTCAAGTTCAGACTCTAATATGAGAATAACTCTCAAAGTTCAGAGATTAACTTGAATAATAAAAAAAGTTTAAACCCTAATGTGAGAAAAGATTTCAAATTGAAACTCAAATGTGGGAATAATTGCTAAATTCATAACTAAACTTGGACAAAAAAAAATTCAAATTCAATGTGAGAGAAATTGTCAAGTTCATATTCCAAATAGTGATTTAATCCATAAATAAATAATAACTGTATTATATAAATTCGAATTAATTAAATGTCGAATAGGGATACATTTTTAGGAAGATTCCACATCTAAATAACGAAGTAACCAATTTGGAAATGGAAGGTTGGATGATATGAAGGCAAACCAACGAAAATGGTAAGGAAATAAAGTTAAGAGAAGAAGAGAGAGAAGATGGGGTTGGGTTTTGCAAGGCTTTGGTTGTGATTCGGTCACCATGTCGTTAATATCTTCTAACTCAAACCACCATAGCTTTAATCTTTGGTAAACCATGAGGTCCACCATGATTCGCTTCCATCCATATTTTTCGCTCTGTGCTTGTGATGGTTGCCTTAATAGCTCAACGCCAAGGCAAAGTGGCAAGCAACTTAACACATATCATTAGTCAATATGTTTTAGACATCAAGTAACACATTCACTAATAGTGAGGAGTTGGTGGGAGGGAAAAAGTCTTCTCAGTGTTATTTTAACCTTAATTCACTTTACATTTGTCCAAGTTTAATTTAAAATATATGATTAAAATTTTGTTTAAACCAAATAAAATATTAAACTTAAACTCATTTTAAACCTGATAATATTTTTTAATTTTTTTTAAAAATATTTATATTAGTATTAATTTAATATTTAATAATTTTATATATTTTCTCATTTATTAAAATTTTATATATAGACATCTTAGCATTTTTTAATATTTACATTATAATATTATATATTATTATAGATTTAATTTTTTATGTGCTATAATACAATCTTAGGAAGTGGGGCAAACTTAGACCTTTAATATTCGAGCCCGAGTTTGGTCATTACTTAAAACGGGTTTAATTTTTTTTGTCTAATTCTATTTTTTGGATATAATATTTTTACTCAAATCTTTTCAAATTTTGGATGAATCTTTAAGCTTAAGTGAGTAATTTGACCCATGAATAGGTTTAGTTAGGAGCAGGTAGTGACTTCATTTTCAAAATTTTCAAATTTTCACTTTTAACTTTCTACAATTAGTATAGGTCAATGTCATAGTTGGCCTCTAAGCTTTTATGTGTAATGTGGTATCTGTACAAATAAAATGCTCAATTTGTTGTCATGTGCAATTTGATATATGAATATTAAATTTATACATGAATTTTGCTTCAATGTGCAATTTGATACATGAACTTTTATTTGATGCAATTATACACATGAAACTTGTATTTTCGTTCTTATGTATACAAGAAACTCTAATTTTGATTTAATCATACACATTTAAAGAAATGAATACATATATTTATTTTTATATTGGATTAATATAATTGCTCTGTATGTAATATCCAATGTAAAATGGTGGTAATTCAACAATGTTGTTAGTGATTTGAAAATTGAATCGAATCAAAATTCATGTATAAAATCACAAAAAGTCAAAATCCATATATAACATTACACATTGAATCAAAATTCATATATAATTATGATATTTATCCCTTTTTATTTTTTTATATAATATAATATGATATGATTTAAGCGATTATAGGAGCTGGATCAATGAAATGATAATCTTGGGCCTTGGCTCAATGAACGTGAATGTTGACGATCTTGGCGAAAGCTACTTTGCAGAGTAAATCCTATAAAATAATATTTCTGACATAAAAAAAAATCTGTTACTTCAAACAAGTTTAATTAATAAATAATTAATTTCAAGTTTTTAAAATCAGTTGATTTTCCGTTCGATTGAGTAAATTTTTTAAAAATTATGAAAAATCTAAAATAAATAAAATTAATTTAAATTTTGATTCAATCAATTTTTAAATTTAATTCAACTCAATATCTTATTTTAAATCATAATTTTTAGTCCAACTAATCTTAATATGAGGTTGGGTTGAATTAAGATAAGTTTAAATAGATGATATATTTACATATAATTAATGTAAAAATAATAATAACGATAAAATTAAATACTATAATAATATTATAACTTAAAGATAAAAAATAAACAAAATACATATCACACCCTATTACAGCGGTTAAAAGGTTTAGTTTTTGATTTGAAACTAAAACCGAGAAGAGCAAGAAACATAATTAAAACAGGGGTCTCAACATCACAAATTTTTACGGTTATGAGACCTCTACCTTTCAAAATCATAACTAAATTAACCCATTCAATCACTGCAGTTTCTGATTGGTGCACCACCCCGGCCCCCACTCTCCCCTCCTAATTAAAAATTGATTGATTGTGATTTTTCACCTATCATTTAATTTAAAAAGGATAAACACAGAAAATGAAAGACACCCATCTTTTTACAAACTTCATCAATGTACCACCCTCAAGATTAAAGAGCCTGGAGGAGAACATGGACATATATATAGCAGCTTATTACATAGAACCAGAGATAAAAGCATGGACATGACAGACGGTTGATATCTACAGATAACTGAGACATACATAACAGAAAAAAAAACACCAAAGGGAAGAAGAGGGGCAATCTCACAAACAAATCCCTCCATTCTCTCCCTATTTTTTTTTCTTTTATTATCACTGGATCGATGATATCCAAACAAAGGTCTAAGATAGGATGATAAACTGAAAACCCTGAGTGGCAACAAGACACACTCTCTGACAGTTATTCAGAAGCTTCGACAAAAAAAAGGAGCTCGCTTTGCCCATTCAAAGCAATTCCACAATGGTCTCTTTCTGCATCTTCCTTTACTTGTTGTTGGGGATCGAATGGTTTCTGCTTCGTTTCTGCTCAGCATTTCCCACATCACTCGCACATCCTCGTATTCGCAAGAGCTTATATCTTTTCGAAGCTTCATATGAGCTGTTTCAACACATGATAATATTGGCTAAGGACAGAGTATGAATTTTAGCCTTTAATTTACATATGTCAATCATCCATTTCCCTCTAAATTATTTCTTGGATTCCCATTTATTTTCCAGAGATTCAAGAAAAAAAGAAAAAAATTTCCCTTTCGTCATTTCCCCCCTGTTAAGCATTCAAGATTAAGAATTCAACAAAACCCATCAGATAAAAATAGCTGTTCCACAATTTATAAATCATATACGAGACAAAGAAATACCGGCCTTCAAAAAGGCTAGCAATTAAAGGTAAGGAAGCCCAAATCCATGTAATTCCCACATGCAAATTCTTGTTCTTTACAATTCAAGTTTATAAAACTCATTTCTTTAAAACTTTAACACCAAAATCTTAATCCAAGTTGTCTGATAACGAAAACATTTAAATTGAAAAAGGAAAACAAAACCGCTCAGACAAGATAAATGCAAAAGCAAAAGAAAAAAAAAACTTTCTTTTAATCTGAACGGAAATTGAACATCAGCAAGTCGGCGGCAAATGAACTGAGACTAACCACTTTTACGAACGCCGAAGCGGGTGGCGACACCGCTCCAAACTCTGCGAATTGGAATAGTCATTCTATCAAACACCTGCATTTTTATACCAACGGAAATTTCCTCTATTTCGTCCGGCTGAGAGGAGAGAGAGAGAGAGAGATACAATTCCTCCCAGAAAATTTAAAGAATAAGAGATTTGATTTCAACTCACCTGCAACACCCCCAAAAAATAAAGATGTAAAATACCAAAGGAGATTGTATATAAAAGAAAAAGGAACGAAATTCAAAAGTGTAATATTAACCTTCTCTTTCGTTCTCTGTCTTTATTCCTTTCTCACTTTTTTTCCTCTCTCCTCTGGAAATGCCTGAGCTCTCCGTCCTGTATTTTAATGGCTTCTTTTAGGGGAATGAAAAAAAAAACAGAGACAAAAGTACGGTGATGACGTCATCGTGTCTTCGTGTCACTTCCTACCCGTTGGGAGTTGGGACCTGTTTTGGATCCAATGCCTCTAACGGAAAATCTGCTAATCGATACTGTTGTGCTTTCCTTTCTCCCACACGTGGGGATTTCCTATTGGTTTCGTCTTTTAATGTATCGTACAGTCACGTGGGTGTATCATGTTATTGGACCCTCCAAGGTTTTACCCGGGAGACTTTTGGCGAATGGTTTTAGAGTGGCGCGTAGATTAATTCGCTGAACTCGGGACCTGAATGAATTAGTCGCGTGGGCTTTACCGCATGAGTAAGCGGTGGAGGGAAAGTAGATGAAAGGGCAGGCGAGCGTCAGAGATTGTATGTGATGGAAGAGGGAGCTACGTGTCGTTTGAACAGTGGTTTATTGGGGAAGAGAGACACGTGGTGCTGTTTTGCTGGAAGTCTACGTTAATCGAAGTAAAATATCTAGCATTTCTTTGACCTAAATAGTAACACAAGCATTTCTTTAGTCGAAAAAAAAAAGACATTTAAAAGGGTTTTGCTTTTTTTAAAAAAGAAAATAGTTGCTAGGGTTTTGACTTTTTTTAATATTTATGATAAAATATCTTAATGAATTATTTAAAATATGAATTTGGTAATTATTTTGATTATTTAGAGTTAATTTTTCAATTTGATAATTATATTTTTGTTTTTGTTTAAGTTAGTTCTTGATATTTTTTAAAAAAGTTTATTCAATTGACATGAACATTGTTAATAATGCAAGATGACGTGAGTTCGAGTGTGCTGAAGCATCTTATCTTTTTATTTATTGGTTAGAAAATGCTATAAAGAGTTCTATATATTGTGTCAAAAACAATCGAAATAATCAAAACTTATAATAAACTTGTTCAAAAAAAGGTTGGACTTTATTTTAAGTCTCAAGTTGAGAACAATTACCAAATTTAAGAATTAACTTGAACAAAAATTTAAATCCTATATAATAACAATTACTAAATTTAAACCCTAAACAATACATTAATCATTTAGAAAAAAGAAATGATAAATATGAATTATTCTTTATGATTCCAAAAACTAACAATTTATTGTGGTAGTTCCTTCTCTCAATTATAATTTATACTAAATTCTTCTTAAATCAAATACCTAAGCAAAGACCTTTTTACTTGAATGTAGTGAAATATGTAATTTTTTATTAAAATAGGTATTTGTTAATTTTGATTTATCAAGTTTTTTATATAAAAATTTAAAATTACTTTTACATATGTATTCTTAAGATATTTTGAGAAAATATTATTGAAAATATCATAGATGTTTCTAGTTTAAAATAAATTAAAAAATGTTTGCTCAAAATGATTTAATTTATTTATAATGTTTTTTAGTTAAGTTAAAATATCTAAAAATTAAGGTGTGATTTATTATCATGCATTCTACTTAATAGTATTTAATACTATCTTCGTATTGGACTCAACTTTTTCAAATTAATTTTTTGCTTTATTGGTTATAGAAATAGTCTTTAGGTTGATTGCCGGTCACAACTTCTTCAATAATATTCTTTAATTTTTCTTTTGTTTTTAATTTTAGTCCATTTTAGTGTCTTTTTTTGTCCACACTTGTGGTTTTTTATCCACTTTGTTTTCTCTAAAAGTGCTGTTGGTTTTAATTTTTAGTTTCTAATATATATATATATGAGATTTGTCAAGATAAGGGTATCACTAGATTTATTGGGAATAGATCTTGTAGGACATTATCATGATATAACACAATGTTGGTGTTTGTAAAATTGGCACAATGTTGGTGTTTGTAAAATTGGAATACGAGATTATGATGATGATGATGATGATGATAGACCATCAGAGACTTAGCCTTTTATGCAATATTGATGTTGTAACACCCCTAACCCGTATTCGTCACCAGAACAGAGTTACGAAACATTATCGAAACTTTCAAAACATTTACAAATAAATCATGTCAACCACTGTTCTTTTTTCGAGATTATTCACAACGTCCCTTAAATGAACCCTCGAGGCCCAAAATAAGCAATGGAATCGAGTCGGGACTTAATCGGAAACTCTAAAATTTTTTCACAAGTTTTCAAAAACTTCCCAAGTTACAAGGCACACACGCCGGTGTGGTCCGAGGGACAAGCTTGTGTGACCTTGGGACACGCCCGTGCTATAGGCCGTGTTCGACCCCGTGTAACTCTCTGACTTGTGCACACGACCATGCCACATGCCCGTGTGTTAGGCCATGTGGTTAATTAAATTCTTTCAAAATTAGGTGCAGATTTCACACGGCCAAGACACACGCCCGTGTTCTAGGCCGTGTAGCACGTATGGCTGAGACACACGTCCGTGTCCCTACCCGTGTACTTAATTCTGAGCATTCTGTTTTCTCAAATTTAAGATGCAGGGGACACACGGCCTAACCACACACCTATGTACCAGGCCGTGTGTCACACACAATCTAGACACACGCCCGTGTAATATCCTGAAATAGGGCCTAGTCAGAACAGTAGATTCGAGATTACAACTCTGACGTTGAAATATTTATTTTATGATTATTATGAGGTCTAGAATATTAAAATATGCATGTGTTAAAGTTTCATGAAGATATTCTATGAGTAAGGTGTCCGATTGGAAAATAAGGACCAAATTGAATGAAGTGCAAAACTTGGATTCTAGGAGAAATTTGTATGAAATTGCTTTAGATTATTAATTAGAAGTCCTTAAAGAGCAATTTTCCCAATTTTTAAGGTTTTAGACAAAAATGGGTATGTATGGATAAAATTTGAAAGAAAATGGCTTAAAGGTATCTTGGTCATTTGGCTAATTAATGAAATAAAATGGGAAAATAAGCCAAAAATTAGCTCATCTTCTCCACCTTGCTGCCGAATTTTGAGAGCCACCATAGCTAGGGTTTCTTCACTTTTCAAGCTCAATAGTAAGTGCTCCCAAGCCCCTTTTTAATTTTCTTCGTATTTTTGAAATCCCGGTAACTTACTCTCTCTATTTCTACCCATATTTTGAGTTAGGGTTCATGTATGTAAAGTGACCCATGTGTGAGATATTTATTCTTTGATGATTTATGGAGGAATATGAAAGTTGAATGTGTGTTAAACATATTTTTCTAGGTGATTTTCGTGAAAAACCCCAAAAAGGACCTTTTTGCAAAAGGTGTAAAATATGTGGTAGTAATGTGAAATAATGGAAACATGTGGGCTTCCATAAGAGGAAAGAACATTTGGGTAGGCTTGGGTAATGTAGAAAATTCATGCATTTCATCATAAGAGCCTAAGGACTAAATCGTAAATAATGTGAAAGGTTAGGGGCAAAACGGTCATTTTGTTCGGGGGTGAAATTTAGACTCGAAAAGAATAATGTGAGGTATCAATGATTTATTTTTATTATTATAGACCCCGAGGAACAAATTCCAGAGGTCGATTGAGGAAAACGAAAGATTTTAGAATAATCGAGACATAAAACCGAAACGGATACTAGGTAAGTTCGAATAACTTTAAGTAAACTATTAATATGCCTAATTACATATGTTATGAATGTATGATAATTGGTTATAATGATGGCATGGAAATCCATGAAATGTGTTAATAATAATGAAATGATAATAAATGTCCTAGTTGAAGTCAAAAGGGAAATTCGATGGATAAACCATGCCTTACATGACTTGAGATCCTGCATGTGTTGCATAAAAGGATTTATCCCAGACGGGTAATCCGTTGATCTCAAATATAGGAAGGATCTAGCCCGGACGGGTGTTCCTTGAGTGATCGAGCATCCCGAAGAATATGTGTGCATTGTGGATTTAGCCCGGATGGGTAATCTGACTAGGGTCTGAATTTAGCTTGGACTAGTAATTCAGATTTGAGCTCATTACGGGTGTTTGTCATTACAAGGGATTTAGCTTGGAGTGGTAATCCCGACATCACCCTATGAGTTTAAATTGCGGGAGATTTAGCCTGGACTGGTAATCCCGCCGTAAGATGTGAGGTTCGCGAGAGTGCGTACTTGAGATGATCGCTCTTATGACTTGACGGTAAATGGATAATCCATCAAGACTTTCGAGAAACTCAACGGGATTAACATGAGATATGAAAATGAAAATGTTGGATGATGAGCTCATCTAAGAAAAATTACATGGTGTATCGTTATGGAACTAACTTGTTGATTTGAGTGCATGTGATAGGGAAACTATTTCATGCTTGTTGGTTTTATTGCCTAATATGGATGCATGATAATTAATCGGTAAGTTTACTTTCCAGTTATTCGGGCTTACTAAGCATGTAAATGCTTACCTCTCTCTTTTCCCTGTCTTACAGAGCTCGTGGACTCGCGAAGATTGGGAAACGGTTGGAGAGCCAACACACTATCATCTTATCTAGCTTCGGTATATAGATACTCTTATTTTGTTCAATGGCATGTATAGGGCTTTTTTTATTTTATTATATGTGTCATTTGATTAGCCAATATGAAGGCTTATAAAAGTATACATATTCACTTGTATGGCCATGGAAATTGGCTCATTTTGGTATAGGTTATGACCTACCAAATTGTGCATGTTATGTTCCAATGTTCTTGTGATGATTAAATATGATGTGATACAATTAATCATATATAATATGACCAAATCACATGGGGTGGTTAGGCCACAATTGGCAATGAGTTAAGATAATGAGCCAAACTTAATTGAGTTACAAGTCATGGAAATCCTTAATATAAAGGGGATAACCTAGCATGTATAAAAACTGATGAGATGAAGTTTACATGCAATGAAGCATATTAAGGTCATTTAAGAGCATAATTAGACCATGTCAAGTGTTATTGAAAACTATAAGTGGATATGCATATCAGAAGGTGACCAAAGGCTTGGAAAATATCCTAACAAGGTCCACACGGGTGGACACATGGGCGTGTGTCTAGGCCGTATGTGACACATGGAGCGCCCCATAGGCGTGTGAAATGGCCGTGTGTCCCCTGCACCTAAAAATGTTAAGTCAGAATGCATGGTAGTAAACACACGGGTAGAGACACTGCTGTGTGTCTCAACCGTGTGGAAGGCACGACCTAGCACATGGGCTTGTGTCCCTAATTGTATGTTGACGTCATAAATAGAACGTTTGAGTTTTTGGATATAGGCGACCACATAGGCATGTGCTTGGCCGTGTGAAAACCCTGTAGGTTCAAAATAGAAAATAAATTCAATTAATTCCACACGGGTAGGGGACATAGGCGTGTCCCAAAGCACACGGGTGTGTGCATTGCCTCTACACGAGCGTGTGAGGCTTAACTTAGAAAATTTTTCAAGAACTTTCTCAGGTCCTCGGTTTAGTCTCGGACCTTTCTCAATGTATGTTTTGGGCCTCGTAGGGCCATAATAGAGACACTAAGATGTTGTTTGATTGGGTTCAAATTGGAACGAAATTTTATAACTCGTATTTCCCAAAAATGTTCGATACATGTCTAGTAACGCCTCGTACTTGGTCCCGGTCTCGGGTACGAGTAAGTGGTGTTATATTTAGTAGTATCAGAGCTACGGTTTAGTCAGTTTTAGGACTACCGTATAGTGTATTGAGTTTAGCTATACATGCCATTATACGAACGTTGATAGTGTGATATCTCCTAACTGTTTAATTGTCTTTGAATCTAGTAAATGTATTTTAATCAAACGCAAGGTGAGTCTGAGGGAGCCGAGAGCCATGCTTCAGCTTTTGTGCAACGACCTGTTTCTAGTAGTAGTAGAAGGTCTATGTCTGAAGGCCGGGAAGAGGCTAGAGCTGCCTTCTTTGACATGATGGATGAATGGTTTGGGGATTATTTGAGGAATCACCCCAATATACCACGACCTCCCCCGCCCCCTAACTGACCTGATGAGGAAGTGCCACAAGGAATGGCACTTGTAAAAGTTGGTAAAGCCCCAGTGGACAAGCTTAGAAAGTATGGGGATGAAGAATTTAGAGCTAAGATTGATGATGATCCTGAACGAGATGAGTTCTGGCTCGAGAATACTATACGAGTATTGAATAAATTTTCGTGTACACCTGAGGAGTGTTTAAAGTGTGTTGTATCTCTCCTAAATGATACTGCATACCACTGGTGGAAGACTGTATCTTTAGTGGTACCAAAGGAAAACATTACTTGGGAATTTTTCCAAGCGAAGTTTAAGAAGAAATACATTAGTCAAAGGTTCTTAGACTCGAAGCGAAAGGAGTTCCTGGAACTCAAACAAGGAAATAAGACTGTAGCGGAATACGAAAGGGAGTTTGTAAGGCTAAGTGGCTGAATAGGTTGAAACAGAGTCAGAAATGTGTAAACGCTTCGAGGAAGGTCTGAATGAGGAAATAAAGCTATTGATTGGGATTCTTGAGATACGAGAGTTTATTGCATTAGCTGATCGGGCCAAGAAGGCCGAGGAACTCAATAATGAAAGGAAGCAAGCTAAGAGAGAAGCTCGAGTTGCGAACAAGAGATCCAGCGGTAAGACACTCTCATTTCCCACAAAGAAATCAAGGAGCCAACATGAATGCTTCACTTCATCGGTAGGACATTCGGGTAGAGCGAGAGGCTCCAAACGACGTAATCAGAAGTCTTCCTCCCCGATGGTGACTAGTGTAAGGAGTATAGATGACCAAAAGTCGAAGTGTAAAAGTTGCAATAAATTTCACTTCGGAGAGTGTCGGATGAAGAGTAGTGCATGGTATAGATGTGGTTCTCTTAACCACTTCCTCAGAGGCTGCCCAGAGCGAACCGATAAAGAGGTGGAAATAGCCCCGAACTCGAGTGCTCCTATTTCATGAGGTAGACCTCCGAGATATCTTGGAAGTGCTAGTGGCAGTTGAGTTGTGGCCAAAGACACTGCAAAATCAGAGGTTCGGGCCCCAGAAAGAACGTATGCAATACGAGCTCGAGAGGAAGCCTCTACTCTTAACGTCATCACGGGTACTTTTTCTCTTTTAAATACTTGTGTTGTTGCCTTAATTGATCCGGGGTCGACGCTTTCATATATATGCATGAGATTGGTGTCTAGTATGAATATATCAATTGAACCTACAGAATTTATAATCAGAGTGTCGAACCCATTAGGCAAGTCAGTCTTGGTTGATAAAGTCTGTAAGAATTATCCTTTGACGATTCAGGGTCATTGCTTTCCGGCTAACCTTATGTTATTGCCATTTGATGAGTTTGATGTAATACTTGGTATGGATTGGTTAGCCCTGCATGATGTAATTGTAAAATGTGGTAGTAAGTATATTGAGTTGAAGTACCCAGATGTTGAGATTCTACAGGTTGATTCAAGAGAGTTGGATACTCCGCCGGTTGTAATTACATCAATCACTGCTCAAAGACATATGAGAAAGGGGCACGAAGCCTACCTTGCTTTTGTATTGAACACTAAGGAAATAAAGTTGAAGGTTGAGTCCGTACCAATAGTATGTGAATATCTAGACGTGTTCCCAGAAGAATTACTCGGACTACCTCCTGATAGAGAGATAGAGTTTGGTATTGAACTAGTGCCAGGAATAGCTCCTATTTCTATTGCTCCGTACAGGATGGCACCAATCGAGTTGAAAGAGTTAAACGCACAGTTGCAAGAACTGAAGGATAAAGGTTTTGCAAGGCCGAGCTTTTCGCCTTGGGGTGCTCCCCTGTTGTTTGTAAAAAAGAAAGATGGTTCGATGAGGCTATGCATAGATTATCGACAACTGAACAAGGTGACTATTAAGAATAAGTATCCTTTTCCAAGAATCGATGATTTGTTCGACCAGTTAAGGGGAGCCACTGTGTTCTCTAAGATAGACATGAGATCCGGCTACTATCAGTTACGAGTTAAGGAATCAGATGTGCCTAAAATAGCTTTCAGAACGAGGTATGGTCACTATGAATTCCTTGTCATGCCATTTGGGTTAACGAATGCATCGGCCGTATTTATGGACCTAATGAATAGGATATTTTGGCCATACTTGGACAAGTTCGTCTTCGTGTTTATTGACGATATTTTGATTTATTCCAAGGATGAGACAGAGCATGCAAAGCATCTGAGAACTATGCTGCAGACTTTACTGGAAAAACAATTGTATGCTAAGTTTAGCAAGAGTGAATTCTGGCTCCAAAAAGTAGGGTTCTTGGGTCATATTGTTTCGGGTGATGGCATCCGAGTTGATCCAAGTAAGATCTCTGCCATCGTTGAATAGAACCCACCTAAAAATGTAACCGAGGTTAAAAGCTTTTTGGGCTTAGCCGATTACTGTCGAAGATTTGTGAAAGGATTCTCCATGGTAGTGACTCCAATGACGAGGTTACTATAGAAATACGTGAAGTTTGAATGGACAGAAAAGTGTCAGTAAAGTTTCAAGAAGTTGAAGACATTGCTGACTGAAGCTCCTGTTCTAATATTGCTTGAGTCGGGAAAAGAGTTTGTGGTTTACAACGATGCGTCCTTAAATGGACTGGGTTGTGTACTTATGCAAGATGGCAAGGTGATAGCCTATGCTTCGTGGCAGTTGAAGCCACACGAGAAGAATTATCCGACACACGACTTAGAGCTTGTCGCCATTGTTTTTACCTTGAAAATCTGGAGACATTACTTATATGGTGAGACTTGCCGTATATTCACAGGCCACAAGAGTTTGAAGTATTTGATGACTCAAAAAGAATTGAATCTGAGATAGCGGAGATGGTTAGAACTAATTAAAGATTACAAGCTGATCATCGATTATCAGCCGAGAAAGGCGAATGTGGTCGCCGATGCATTAAGCAGAAAATATTTTTTTGCATTGAGGGCCATAGACGCTCAATTGGCGTTGTTTAATAATGGTTCAGTTTTGGTAGAGCTAAGGGCTAGGCCGACATTTCTTCAGGAAATTTATGATGCTCAAACTAATGATAGTGTCCTGTAAGCTAAAAGAGCTCAATATGAGTCGGGCAATGAATCAGATTTTTAGATTAGTCCTGATGGATGCTTGATGTTCAGAGACAGAGTTTGCGTACCGAGGGATGATGAAATTATTCAAAAAATCTTGCAAAAGGCACATGATAGCCGTTTGTCTATTAATTTGGGAAGTACTAAGATGTATAATGATTTGAAGAAAATGTACTGGTGGAACGGCATGAGAAGAGACATCTCCGAATTTGTATCGAAATGCTTGATATATCAGCAAGTCAAAACTGAACATCAAGTACCTTCTGATTTACTACAGCATGTGATGGTCCTCGAATGTAAGTGGGACAAAATCACTATGGACTTCGTGGCAGGATTACCATTGACCCCGAAAAAGAAAGATGCTATATGGGTTATGGTTGATAAGTTGACAAAGTTGGCTCATTTTATTCCGGTAAGAACAGATTATTCACTTGACAAGTTGGCCGATTTGTATATATCTAAGATTGTGAGATTACACGGGGTACCGTTATCGATTATTTCAGACAGAGACCCGAGATTCACTTCGAGATTCTGAAAGAAGTTACAAGAAGCCTTGGGTACTAGGTTGAGTTTTACTACAGCTTTTCACCCACAGTCTGATGGTTAGTCTGAACGGATGATTCAGATTCTTGAGGATATGTTGCGATGTTGCATCCTTGAATTTTAGGGCAGTTGGGAAAAATACCTGCCATTGGTAGAGTTCGCCGCCAACAATAGTTTTTAAACGAGTTTGAAGATGACGCCTTATGAGTCCTTGTATGGCAGAAAGTGCCGAACTCCATTGTATTGGACAGAACTCAAGGAGAGTCAGATTCACGGAGTTGATCTAATCAAAGAAACTAAAGAAAAGATTAAAGTGATACGTGATTGCTTAAAAGCGGCATCGGATAGACAAAAGTCATATGCTGATATAAAAAGAAAAGAGATTGAGTTCCAAGTTGGGGGATAGAGTATTCTTGAAAGTATCTCCATGGAAAAAGGTATTGAGATTTGGCCGGAAAGGTAAACTAAGTCCGCGATTTATCGGACCATACGAGATCACTGAAAGAGTTGGACCATTAGCCTATCGCTTGGCATTGCCACCCGAACTGGAAAAGATTCATGATGTGTTCCATGTATCTATGTTAAGGCGATATCGATCAGACCCCTTACATATGATTTCACTGACGGAGATTGAAATTAGACCGGACATGACCTATGGTGAAGAACCGGTAAAGATTCTGGCTCATGAAGTTAAATAGCTGAGAAATAAAGATGTGGCTTTGGTAAAAGTCTTATGGCATCGGCATGGTGTGGAAGAGGCTACATGGGAGCCAAAAGAAACCATGAGAAGCCAATATTCGAACCTATTTACTGGTAAGACTTTCGAGGACGAAAGTCTTTAAAGGGGGAGAAATATAACATCTCGAAATAGGGCCTAGCCGAAATAGTGGTTTCGGGACCATAAATTCGACGTTGAAATATTTATTTTATGATTATTATGATGTCTAGAATATGAGAATATGCATGTGTTAAAGTTTCATGAAAAAATTCTATGAGTAAGGTGTTCAATTGGAAAATAAAGACCAAATTGAATAAAGTGCGAAACTTGGATTCTAGAAGCAATTTGTATGAAATTGCTTTAGATTATTAATTAGAAGTCCTTAAAGAGCAATTTGCCCAATTTCTAAGTTTTTGGACAAAAATGTGCATGTATGGATAAAATTTGAAAGAAAGGGCGACATTTTGGTCATTTGGCTAATTAATGAAATAAAATGGGAAAATAAGCCAAAAAATCAGCTCATCTTCTCCACCTTGATGCCTAATTTTGAGAGCCACCATAGTAGGGTTTCTTCACTTTTCAAGCTCAATAGTAAGTGCTCCCAAACCCCGTTTTTAATGTTCTTCGTATTTTTGAAATTCCGGTAACTTACTCTCTCCATTTCTACCCATATTTTGAGTTATGGTTCATGTATGTAAAGTGACTCATGTGTGACATGTTTATTCTTTGATGATTTATGGAGGAATATGAAAGTTTGATGTGTGTTAAACATCTTTTTCTAGGTGATTTTCATGAAAAACCCCAAAAAGGACCTTTTTGCAAAAGGTGTAAAATATATGGTAGAAATGTGAAATAATGGAAAAATATGGTGTAACAGTCTGGTTTTGACCCTAGTCAGAATAGTGGTTTTGGGACCACAAATCCGAGTTTGAAAAATATTTTAATATTATTTTCTGTGTCTGAGATATGTGAATTTATATCTGCGAAATTTCTGTGATTTAATTTGTCTGTTTCTGTGCTTAATTACAAAAAAGGATTAAATCGCGTAAAGTGTATGTAATAGCCCAAAATTGGGTCTAGTTGGAACAGAGGTTTCAGGACCACAAAATCTGAGATATAAATAATTATTTTATGATTATTTTGAGGTCTATGATATGATTGCATGATTGTGTGAAAATTTCGTGAAGAAATTCTATGCATAAAGTGCTTAATTCGAAGTTAGGGACTAAATTGAATAAGTTGCAAAACTTGCATTCTAGAAGTTTCTAGTATGAAATTGATTTGAAATATTAATTAGGAGGTCTTAAATAGCAATTTGACCAATTTCTAAGTTATGGACAAAAATTGGACATGGATAGAATTTTTGGAAAGTTTAGTAGTAAGGGTATTTTGGTCATTTAGGGGTAAAATGAATTAAAATACAAAATTAAAAGCCAATTTTGCTCATCTTCTTCACCATGGACGTGTATACCAAGGGAGACTCCATGGCTAGGGTTTTCAAGCTTCCCAAGCTCAATTGTAAGTCCGTTCTAACCCCGTTTTTCAAGTTCTTTACGTTTTTTGAGTCCCGGTAACTTGATTTAGCTTATGCTAGCAATAATTCAACCTAGGGTTCATATTTGGAAAAATACCCATAGGTAAAATTTGTGTATTATGGTGTTTTATGATACAATATGAGGTTTTAAGTTATGTTAGACAACTTGTGCTACTCGGTTTTAAGTGAAAACGAGCAAAAGGGCTTAATCGGTAAAAATACCTAATAGTCATAAGTATATGTTAGAGTGAGAATTTGATGTTGCCATAGAAGGGAAAAGTGATCATCATGTCATAAAACATAAGAATAAGGGATGAAGTTTAATTCCCGAGCCTAGGGGCAAAAGTGTAAATATGCAAAAGTTTAGGGGCAAAATTGTAATTTTTCCAAAGTTTGAATTAAGGACTGTTTTGAATAGTACATTAATTAAATAAGTAAAATATGATGTTTTAGATCCTGGAAAACAAGATTTGAACCTAGAATGAGAGAAAAATTGAAAATTGGGAAAGTTGGTAAAATGGCCGTTTTAATATCAAGGTAAGTTCATATGTATAATAAGCATTAATTTATGCATGTTTCAATGTAAAATTGATATATTTACTATGATCTCCGAGGTGTTGAAAGTATGTAAGTTGGTATGATAATAATACAACAATAATGCTGTAATTTATATTTGAAAGTTAAATTTAGTGAATTAATTGAATTATGTTAAATTAAATGATTATGGTGCCAAGTTTATGAATTGATTTAAAAATATGTCTATGGTACATGAAGTGCATTGAATTATCATACATAAATGTGATTTCTATGATTATGGATATTATGGGAAATTGTAAGTTCATATGATTTTTAATAAGACAATGTGTAATTTAATGTTATTGCGTTGATATTAAATGAGATGTAAGTTTATATGTAAGTAATACATCACTATTACTTGTATTATGATATTTTATAAAAATATTGGAAATATGTTTGTGGATAATTACTTGATTGGTGGAATTGTTGGGAAAGAGAGAGAAATCCCGGTTGAACCTTCGAAAAGATTGGATGATACAGATGGTATGTAGCTAGGTCACATGTATAGTGCTAAGTGCACATCATGTGTACAAGAGAGCTACAAGACATTATGATGTAGCTAGGTCGCATAGGTGATACTATGTGTACACCATGTAGACAAGAGAGCTACGGGATATATGTAGCTAGGTCGCATGCGTGGTTCCAAGTGAAGGACACCATGTAGACAAGAGAGCTACGAGATAAACTGGCTAGGTCACATGGGTGGTACTAAGTGTTCACCATGTGTACAAGAGAGCCGAACTATATGATGGGTGGAGCTATGTGCTGAAACCACCAAGTATCGAGGATTGATCCGAAGTGTTCAACGGGAGACTCTCTATGTATTGCTTTGTGAGTTTTGTGATGAATAAGTGCAGGAACTTGGTTATGTGAATGATGTGTTCATTAAGTGACCAGGATGTGGTAAGGTTATAAACAAGTAAGTTATACATGAGGATGATTTTATGGTGACCTTGTGATCATGGGCTTATACTTGTGATGTATGAAATGTGGTGAAAATGATTTGTGATATGTATGTTAAAATGAGGTTAATACAAAGAAAGTGTGAAAGAGTGAATTAGCAATAAAACTGTTTTGGACAGTAGCAGTGACGTGATTTTGAAAAATCACCAAAAATAGTATAAATTGAATCAGAGACTGAATGAGATATCAGATTAAAGCTTAATGAGTATATTTTCATATAAAAGAAACATAAAAAGCAAAGGAGTTCTATATTTTGAGATATTTATGTTTTTGTGAGACTGATTCAGAATGATTATGTGATCCCCTGTTCTGACTTTGGAAAATCACAACAATTTGGAGAAAAATAATTAGAGTCTCAAAATTATATTTTTAAAATAAATAATGAGTCTATTTTCAAGATAAATTAACAAGAACATTATCCGAGTTCTGTACTGTGAGATAATTATTTTTTAGTGAAGAGATGTTAGAACTGTCAGAAAGTGAAACAGGGGAAATTTTAATGAATAAACTGTACTAATTGGATAAACCAAAAATTATGAAAATTTTATGGCGGAAAGATATGTAAGTCTAGTTTCAGGGGAAATTTACAGATCTTAATTTGGAGCTCTGTAGCTCGAATTATAAATAATTAAGTGACTATGACTCGTGTGGACAGTTTGATGTGAACATTTATTAGTAAATTGTGAAATCGTACTTACAAGAATGCTATATACATTAAGGATGTGGAATGGAGAGGAGGAGGAGGAAAATAAATATATGTGGAATACATGGAAACTATGGTATATGAAATATTGATATAATGAAATAAATGATATGTGTTTATAAGAAAACAAAAGAGAATGTTATGTATCATGACATGTATATATATATATATATATGACTAGTCTCAATGTAATGCTTGTTGGGTATGGAATTGAATTGAAATGTTTTAGGCAAACATGTTATTCTGCGCATCTGAATCGTGGTATTTTATAAAGATGTGATCTAGCTTTAAATATGAATGCTTGATGATTAAGCTGAAGATATTTGGTAAGATAATAATCTTGGTATAAATGTATAAGTGGTACTATAATAAACAAGGTAAAATGAGTATGAGAGACACATGTATGATGACATACAAATGCTATGTTTTTGGTTTAATTGAGGATGTTTAATCATTAAATGAATACCATGTTATATGCTTTTGATTTTGTATAAGTGTGTAAGAGATCAAGGTTGACCAAAGCTTGGAAAATAGCTTAGGTATATTCCACACAGGCAGAGACACGACCATGTGTCTCAGCCGTGTATGGAACATGACTTTGGGACACGGGCGTGTGGAGCCTTAAAGCATGAAATTTCTAATATTTTCGTAAGTTCTCGGTTTAGTCCCAAACCCTTTCTAAAGTATGTTTTGGGCTCCGTAGACTCAAATAAGGGATTATGTGTAAGAGAATGAACGCTTTGAAATATGAATAAAATTTTATGGCTCGTATTTTAGTTTAATGTTTGTATGTTTGTCTGGTAACGCCTCGTACCTTAGCCCGGCCTCGGATACGGGTAAGGGGTGTTACAGTGTAAAAATTAAGTGCTAAATGTTAAAGCAAATATTTGGCTTGGACTTTAAAATAAAGGTCCTTACATGTCAAATTGACCATTTATCTTAGTGGTGGACAGACATGGACATGAGTTGGTAAAAATTTAATGATAATTGCCATGGGCAAAATGGTAATCTATGAAATAAATAGATTAAACTAAAGAATATGAAAAAGAAAGGCATGCAAAAACATTTGGTTAAGCCGAAAATTAAGAGAAAGGAGAAGCCATTAAAGCTTCAAAGTATTCGGCCATTGCATGAGTGAATAGGTTAGTCCATTTTGCTCGATTTTTGATAATTTCTACGTTTCTGTGATCGTTGGTTCGTGTTCTTCAAAACCCATGTCTGAAATTTTTTTGTTGAAGATTAATAAATGTGCCATTGATGATTATATGAGCTTTGTGATGTTTTTATATGGATTATGAAAGATATGTGTGAGATTATTAAGCTTTGTCTTTGAATTTTGATGAAATAAAGCTCATTGAGCTAAATTGTGAAAATGAGGTTTTGAAGGACTAAATTGTGAATTAAACATGTTGTATGGACTTGTATGAGAGTCATGAAAATTCGACAACGCTTGTGTACAAGCAAATTTTATGTAATTGTGATTTTGTAGAAAATGGACTAAATTGTCAAAGTGTGAAAATGTAAGGGCTAAAATGTAAAATGCCCTAAACATGTGTATATGGATTAAATTGAATGAAATGAATGATTGAATGGTTGAATTTGTATTGTATTAGATCAAGAACAAAGAAAATCAGACTTAGATCGGGGGAAGTCCAAAATAGTTGAATAGACGACTTGTTTTATCCGAAATCTGTCCGAGGTAAGTCAAATTACAATTACGTGTTAATTGAAATAAATTCTATACATATAAACTGTAATCTGTATTGGATGGCCTTGAGAGCTTGATAAATGGATTTTGAATAAATTCTAATAATATGAAAGTATCCGAAAAGCTCTGTATGTTTCTAAAGAAAGGTTGACATCTGTCTGAGACATCGTATAAGACCGTGTCTGGGACACAAGCCTCGATTGAGATTTACGTATAAGACCATGTCTGGGACATCGGCATCGTATCTAATTTCGTGTAAGACCCTTTCTAGGACAGAGGCATCGATATTGAATTACATGTAAGACCATGTCCAGGACGTCGGCATTGTACTTGGTTATAAACATCTGTATCGTTTCTGAACCGTCTGATGATAGCGTACGAAATATGAGTATATGAAATGTATAACCTATGCAGGTACGTTTGTATCGTACTAAATTTCTGAATATGAAAAATTCTGTCTCTGTGAAATATGTATGGAATTGGAAATAAAGCATGACATTTATGCAAATAATGGTGTATGGTTAAGTATGAATTATTCTATGAAATGGTTATGAATCTATATGGTTGAATGGTACATATATGCTTTTGTAACACCCCTTACCCGTGTTTGACGCCAGAATAGGGTACTAGGCATTACCGGACTTAATCACTAATCATCGTATAAAAACCGACTCATAATTTCACTCTAATTTAAAACTTTTTCAAACACATTCAAGCTATCCCTTAAAAAGAGCTTACAAGGCCCATATCATGCTTTAATTCAACCACACACATAGGCAAGCATGCACATTCATAAATTGTATCATTTAATTAATAACATAATCAAGACTATCTACATTAAATGACTTTATACAATAGAGACCTTCAAATAACATAGGTCAGTATTTTAAGCCAATTCCTAGCAACTTAATAACAATTAAGCGAGTCTCCATACATGCCAAAGACTTAAAATACTTTAAAACCTTTATATATCGATCAATAGTTTGATAGTGTGATTTAACCTCCGGCGACCTCCAACTCGAGCTAACATCTGCGACACTATAGGAAAAAGGAAAGGAAAGGAGTGAGCATTATAGCTTAGTAAGTAAGTATGTAAATATTAATAAACAACACATTATCATACTTTAAACAAAGTCACAATATGTTACCGGAATATTACCATCACAAACCACATACTTTCACTATTACAATCATAAACAGGTTCGAAATAAGCTTTCTAGCAGAGTACCAGCAACTAAATTATTTATTTATGGAGATAGAGAACTCCAAATTATAAACCGTTAATTTTTCTTAAAACTAGATTCACATGTATTCTTACCATAAAATTTTCAGAATTTTTGGTCCAGCCAATTAGTAAATTTTATTCATTGAAGTTACCCCTATTTCACTGCTCAACTGTTCTGACCACTCTTCACTTCGAATCAATTTTCTCCTCGTACAGAATCCAAAGGATGTTCTAGTTTATTTCATTTGAAACTAAACTCATTAAGGATTTCAAGAATATAAATTATATCCCATAATTATTTTTTTACAATTTTTAATGATTTTTCCAAGTTAGAACAGGGGATCACGTAGTCATTCTGACCCAGTCTCTCAAAAACTTAAATATCTCATAATATAGAATTCCTTTGCTTGCTCTGTTTCTATTATATGAAAATCGACTCATTAAGCTTTAATTTGATGTCTCATTTCTGTCTCTGATTCAATTTCTACTATTTTTGGTAAATTTTTAGATTCACGTCACTGCAACTATCCAGAACAGTTTTGTTGCCAATTTTGATCTTTCACACTTCAATTGTATTCATCACTTTCCCATAACAATCTTTCCAATTTCCAATCACATATCGAGCATATTGCTCATAAGTTACACACGTATATACTTACACTTAACATCACAAAGTCATACACAATTTCATTTAATCAATTGCCCAGTTGAACGCTTCGGAATAATAACAGATACGCGATGGTATCGCACACAGCCCACCTTTAAAATCGAAGCTCTCTTGTACACATAGTGGCCTTCACTTAGTACCACTCATGTGACCTAGCTCGATTGTACACATAATTTTGGCTCTCTTGTACACATGGTGAACACTTAGTACCACCCATGTGACCTAGCCAGTTTATCTCGTAGCTCCCTTGTCTACATGGTGTCCTTCACCTAGAACCACGCATGCGACCTAACTACATATATCCCGTAGCTCTCTTGTCTACATGGTGTACACATAGAATCACCCATTCGACCTAGATACATCATAATGTCTCGTAGCTCTCTTGTACACATGATGTGCACTCAACACCATACATGTCACCTAGCTACATACCATCTGTATCATCCAATCTTTCCGAAGGTTCAACTGGGATTTCTCTCTCTTTCTAATACTTGATTCCATACTTCCAATAGTCAAATATGATTCAAAAATCAGCTACAATACATAAAATATGCTGAAATACAAAAACATAATAAAGATAATGTATTATTTACATACAAACTTACATACTTTTTCGTTTCCATGTCGAATTAATATTGAACATTTAAATCATCATAATTATACTTACTTTCAACACCTCGGAAATCATAGTAAATATATCAATTTTATATTGAAACATGCATAAATGAAAGCTTATTATACATATGAACTTACCTCGATACTAAAATGGCCATTTTACCAACTTTCCCGATTTTCGATTTTTCTCCCATTCTAGATTCAAATCTCGTTTCCCGGGATCTAAAACATCATATTTTACTTATTTAATTAATTTAATATTCAAAACAGTCCTTTACTCAAACTTTGGAAAAATTACAATTTTACCCCTAAACTTTTGCATATTTACACTTTTGCCCGTAGGCTCGGGAATTAAACTTCATCCCTTATTCTTATGTTTTATGAAATGCTGATCATTTTTCCCTTCTATGGTAACATCAAATTCTCACTCTAACATATAGTTATGAACAATAACAACTTTTACCGATTAAGCCGTTTTACTCATTTTTGCTTAAAACCGCTTAGCAAAAGTTGTTTAACATAATTTCAGCCTTTATATTCTACCATAAAACATCAAAATTAACACATTTCACCTATGGGTATTTTTCCAAATATGGACCCTAGCTTAAATTATTGCTAGAATAAGCTTAATCAAGTTACCGGGATTCCAAAATTGTAAAGAACTTGAAAAACGGGACTAGAACGGACTTACTATTGAGCTTGGAAAACTTGAAAACCCTAGCCATGGCTTATGCCATGCTAATTTCGGCATCCATGAAAAAGATGAGTCAATTTTGGCTTTATTTTCCCTTTTTATTTCTTTTAATTACCAAATGACTAAAATGCCCTTAAGGCCTTTCTTTAAAATTTTGTCCTATTCATGCCCATTTTTGTCCAAACAAAATATAATGGTCTACTTACATTTAAGGACCTCTTATTTAAACCCCCATTTCAATCAAGTACTTATGAATTAGAACACATATTTTGTAACTTTTGCAATTTAATCCTAAAAGTCCAATTAAGCACTTTATCAGTAAAATTACTTAACGATATTTTTACACAAAATTTTAATCAATAAATAAACCTTAAAACTTAATTGGAATAAATTTTTTTACTTTGAATTCGTGGTTCTAAAACCATCGTTCCGTTTAGGCCCTAAATCAGTCTGTTACAGCAACTTCTACAAATAAGCCTTGATAGGCAAATTAAACATGCAATCTATAAAATTTCTTATCAATACTCTAACACATGCATCTAATCACTCGGTAAATCATAAAAATTAATCGAAATAAACTTTTCTATCTCAGATTTATGGTTTCGCAACCACTATTCCATTTAGGCCCTATTTCGAGATGTTACATTTCTCCCCCCTTTAGGGATTTTCGTCCCCGAAAATCTTACCGGTAAAAAGATTCAATATCTTTTCTCAAAATTTCTTAAACATTTCCAAACAAATTTTCTTCAAAGCAGTACTTTCAAAATCACCCCACTATCAAATTGAAATCCAATATAACTAAGTTTCAACTCGGTATGACCTCTATATTAATCGAAAACTATTTCTAATTCTCACTTTTGCTTTCACTTTTTTTTAACCAAAAACTCTACATTCAGCTATTAATACAGCTCAATCATTATTCTTCTATCTAATTTTATCATTACTAAATCCACATTATCTCATTCGCAATCAAAATTTAATTTTTTCAAAAAAATCCAGAAATCATATACTTTAAGCATCATACCTGGATGAGTTAATTAACTAAGTCTAATCTTTCTTTAACTGTAACATTTCAGAATTCAAAAAATCTTCATATTAACCTGACATCTTTTTTGCAACTGAGTTCATTTATTAAACGATTCTCAAATGCTATCACATTGTCAATTAATCTTATTGGAAGGGGGTGAGGCTGTAACACTTCTAACTTGCCTCTTATATATTCATGCATATAACTTAACACTCATCAATATATATATAATTTGCTTCAAATAACTCAACATGCATATTCATTTTACACAACCCTCCTATAATCTTATACAAACAAATACACTTATACATGCGTTCATAATTCTCAAATAGAATTACTCATAACATTCATTTAATTTCACAAGTTACACTCATAGCATCACACAATTGCCAATCAACATGTACACTTATCATAATATAAACTTTCCCTTCATCTCATCTTTCATATTCCAAGAGAAATTCTTATTCACGACTCATTTATTATCACATAAACATCATGAACTAGTACTCTTACCTTTTACGAGTCTCATTTCATCTTAATATTATCACAGTTATATAATTCACTTTAGACAGACTTACGCACATATTCATATTTTAAAACAAATGCACTCAAACATACATTCCACAAATTTGAGTAAATCTATTTATTACATTCACTTAGTTAAATAAGTTAGACACATAATATCATGTTAATGTCAAACGAACATGGATGAGTTTATAACGAGGTAAACTTTCGTTTCTTTTCACTTTTCTATATTTTTCCACTTATGTCTATTTCATTTTACACTTGATCTCACACATATCATTACAAGTCACCAGGATCAATTTAAGTACACCAATATATCCACCAAATTATACGAACTTACTTAACACCTTTTTACACTGTCGATGGTAGCTCGGTTGGAAAACACTTCTGTCTCAATAGAACTATTTCATCGGGATCGGGAGGCATCACACTATCATAGGTAGTAATATGGCATGTATAGCTTAACTCTTACACATACTAGGTAAGTCCGAGAACTGACTAAACCATAGCTCAGATACCACTAAATGTAACACCCCTTACTCGTGTTTGACGCTGGAACAACGTACGAGGCATTATCGGACTTAATCACTAATCATCGTATAAAAACCGCAATAGCTACATAAACACATATTACATTTTGCCCTTGCTATTCATAATTTCACTCTAATTTAAAACTTTTTCAAACACATTCAAGCTATCCCTTAAAAAGAGCTTACAAGGCCCATATCATGCTTTAATTCAACCACACACATAGGCAAGCATGCACATTCATAAATTGCATCATTTAATTAATAACATAATCAAGACTATCTACATTAAATAACTTTATACAATAGAGACCTTCAAATAATATAGGTTAGTATTTTAAGCCAATTCCTAGCAACTTAATAACAATTAAACGAGTCTCCATACATGCCAAAGACTTAAAATACTTTAAAACCTTAATATTTCGATCAATAGTTTGATAGTGTGATTTAACCTCCGGCGACCTCCAACTCGAGCTAACATCTGCGACACTATAGGAAAAAGGAAAGGAAGGGAGTAAGCATTATAGCTTAGTAAGTAAGTATGTAAATATTAATAAACAATAAATTATCATACTTTAAACAAAGTCACAATATGTTCCCGGAATATTACCATCACAAACACACATACTTTCACTATTACAATCAAAAATAGGTTCGAAATAAGCTGTCTAGCAGAGTACCAGGAACTAAATTATTTATTTCAGGAGCTACAGAACTCCAAATTACAAACCTTTAATTTTCCTTAAAACTAGATTCACATATATTCTTACCATAAAATTTTCAGAATTTTTGGCAAAGCCAATTAGTACATTTTATTCATTGAAGTTACCTCTATTTCACTGCTCAATTGTTCTGACCACTCTTCACTTCGAATCAATTGTCTCCTCGTACAGACTTCAAAGGATGTTCTCGTTTATTTCATTTGAATCTAGACTAATTAAGGATTTCAAGAATATAAATTATATCCCATAATTATTTTTTTAAAATTTTTAATGATTTTTACAAGTTAGATCAGGGGATCACGTAGTCATTCTGAACCAGTCTCTCAAAAACATAAATATCTCATAATATAGAATTCCTTTGCTTGCTCTATTTTTGTAATATGAAAATAGACTCATTAATCTCTAATTTTATATCTTATTCAGTCTCTGATTCAATTTCTACTATTTTTGGTAAATTTTTAGATTCATGTCACTGCAACTATCCAGAACAATTTTATTGTCAATTTTGATCTTTCACCCTTCAATTGTATTAATCACTTTCCCATAACAATCTTTCCAATTTCCAATCACATATCGAGCATATTGCTCACAAGTTACACACGTATATACTTACACTTATCATCACAAAGTTATACACAATTTCATTTAATCAATTTCCCAGTTGAACGCTTCAGAATAATAACAGATACGCGATGGTATCGCACACAGCCCACCTTTAAAATCGAAGCTCTCTTGTACACATAGTGGCCTTCACTTAGCACCACTCATGTGACCTAGCTCGATTGTACACATAATTTTAGCTCTCTTGTACACATGGTGAACACTTAGTACCACCCATGTGACCTAGCCAGTTTATCTCGTAGCTCTCTTGTCTACATGGTGTCCTTCACCTGGAACCACGCATGCGACCTAACTACACATATCCCGTAGCTCTCTTGTCTACATGGTGTACACATAGTATCACCCATGCGACCTAGCTACATCATAATGTCTTGTAGCTCTCTTGTACATATGATGTGCACTCAGCACCATACATGTGACCTAGCTACATACCATCTGTATCATCCAATCTTTTCGAAGGTTGAACCAGGATTTCTCTCTCTTTCTAATACTTGATTCCATACTTCCAATAGTCAATTATGATTCAAAAATCAGCTACAATACATAAAATATGCTGAAATACAAAAACATAATAAAGATAATGTATTATTTACATACAAACTTACATACTTTTTCATTTCCATGTCGAATTAATATTGAACATTTAAATCATCATAATTATACTTACTTTCAACACCTCGGAAATCATAGTAATATATCAATTTTACATTGAAACATGCATAAATGAATGCTTGTTATACATATGAACTTACCTCGATACTAAAACGACCATTTTACCAACTTTCCCGATTTTCGATTTTTCTCCCATTCTAGATTTAAATCTCATTTTCTGAGATCTAAAACATCATATTTTACTTATTTAATTAATGTACTATTCAAAACAATCCTTTACTCAAACTTTGGAAAAATTATAATTTTACGCCTAAACTTTTGCATATTTACACTTTTGCCCGTAGGCTCGGGAATTAAACTTCATCCCTTATTATTATGTTTTATGACATGCTGATCATTTTTCCCTTCTATGGCAACATCAAATTCTCACTCTAACACATAGTTATGAACAATAATAACTTTGACCGATTAAGCCGTTTTACTCATTTTTGCTTAAAACCGCTTAGCAAAAGTTGTTTAACATAATTTCAGCCTTCATATTCTACCATAAAACATCAAAATAAACACATTTCACCTATGGGTATTTTTCCAAATATGAACCCTAGCTTAAATTATTGCTAGAATAAGCTTAATCAAGTTACCGGGATTCCAAAATTGTATAGAACTTGAAAAACGGGACTAGAACGGACTTAATATTGAGCTTGGAAAGCTTAAAAACCCTAGCCATGGCTTCCCCCATGCTAATTTCGGCCTCCATGAAAAAGATGAGTCAATTTTGGCTTTATTTTCCCTTTTTATTGCTTTAAAATTTTGTCCTATTCATGCCCATTTTTGTCCAAACAAAATATAATGGTCTACTTAAATTTAAGGACATCTTATTTAAACCCCCATTTCAATCAAGTACTTATGAATTAGAATACATATTTTGCAACTTTTGCAATTTAGTCCTAAAAGTCCAATTAAGCACTTTATCAGTAAAATTACTTAACGATATTTTTACACAATATTTTAATCAATAAATAAACCTTAAAACTTAATCGGAATAAATTTTTTGACTTTGAATTCGTGGTTCTAAAACCATTGTTCCGTTTAGGCCCTAAATCGGGCTATTACAACAACTTCTGCAAATAAGCCCTAATAGGCAAATTAAACATGCAATCTATAAAATTTCTTATCAATACTCTAACACATGCATCTAATCACTCGGTAAATCATAAAAATTAATCGAAATAAACTTTTCTATCTCAGATTTGTGGTTTCGCAACCACTATTCCATTTAGGCCCTATTTCGAGATGTTACAGCTTTAGTAATTAGACCAATTGTATTTGGCTTACTGAGCTCTTTGTAGCTTGCTCTGTGTGTTTACTGTCTGTTTTATATTTATCGTAGCTACTGAAGGCTAAGGGATAGTTGAGGATCGTCACCAAACTATCTATCTCATTTTGGTACTTTTGAAAGTGTGCATATTTTAAAGTATGACATGTATAGGCTAGAAGGTCTATGTATATAAGTTATGTTGTATATATATTATGCCATAGGAGTTGGCTAGCAAATGAAATGTTGTATATAGTTTTGGTATTTGGTTGATGGTGCCAAATGATGTATGGTTGTAGTGTTTTATGAGATAATATGTTTTTGTTATAATGAAGCATGTTTTGAGCATGGAATTGGTTGGAAATTTTGGTATGAATGTTGTATATTATTGCTTGTAGGATTGGACCCAAAAAGGGGTGGCAAATTTGGCTTAAACCAAGCCTGCTTGGTGCCATATGGTCAGGGGACATGGGCGTGCCTTGTGTCTGTGTAAGAAAAGCAGTATTCTCCTAAGAACCACATGGTATTAACACAAGGGCGCGTCATATGGCCGTGTGCTAAAGTCAGTAGCTAGCTAAGTATCACATGGCCATAGTACACGGGCGTGCCTATTGGCTGTGTGAAAAAGTCAGTATAGGACCTATTTTTGGCACGGCTGGTTCACATGGGCGTGTCTAGTGCCCGTGTGTGACACACGGCCTAGTTGCACGGGCGTGTGACTTTAACAGTTTGAAAGAATTGGTTGAGTTCTGAAAATTCTGAATGGGTTCGGTTTAGTTCCGACCTTTCCTTAAATGTATGTTTTAGGTCTAGTAGACTATGTTTAGAGATGATTGCTCATGAAATGATGTTAAATAATATCTGTGATTCTGTATTGGTCCAAAATGTTCTGTCTGTCTGGTAATGCCTCGTAACCCTAATCCGATATCGGTTACGAGTTAGGGGTGTTACATGTGGGCTACCATAAGAGGAAAGAAAATTTGGCTAGGCTTGGGTAATGTAGAAAATTCATGCATTTCATCATACGAGCCTAGGGACTAAATCATAAATAATGTGAAAGGTTAGGGGCAAAATAGTCATTTTGTTTGGGGGTGAAATTTAGACTCGAAAAGAATAATGTGAGGTATTAATGATTTATTTTAATTGTTATAGACCCTAGGAACAAATTTCGGAGGTCGATCGAGGAAAACGAAAGGTTTCGGAATAACCGAGACTCAAAACCGAGACAGATACCAGTAAGTTCGAATAACTTTAAGTACACTATTAATATGCCTAACTACATGTGTTATGAACGTATGATAATTGGTTATAATGATGGCATGAAAATCCATGAAATGTGTTAATAATAATGAAATGATAATAAATGTCCCGGTTGAAGTCAAAAGGGAAATTTGATGGATAAACCATGGCTTACATGACTTGAGATCCTGCATGTGTTGCAGAAAAGGATTTAGCCCAGACTGGTAATCTGTTGATCTCCAATATAGGAAGGATCTAGCCCGGACGAGTGTTTCTTGAGTGATCGAGCCTCCCGAAGAATATGTGTGCATTGTGGATTTATCCCGGACGGGTAATTCAACTAGGGTCTGAATTTATCCTAGACTGGTAATTCAGATTTGAGCTCATTGCAGGTGTTTGTCGTTACAAGGGATTTAGCCTGAACTGGTAATTCCAACATCACCTATGAGTTTACATTGCAGGGGATTTAGCCTGGACTGGTAATCTCGCCGTAAGATGTGAGGTTCACGGGAGTGTGTACTTGAGATGATCACTCTTATGGCTTGACAATAAATGGATAATCCATCAAGACTTTTGAGAAACTAAATGGCATTAACATGAGATATGAAAATGAAAATGTTGGATGATGAGCTCATCTAAGACAAATTACATGGTGTATCGTTATGGAACTAACTTGTCGATTTGAGTGCAAAACTATTTCATGCTTGTTGGTTTTATTTCCTAATATGGATGCATGCTAATTAATCGATAAGTTTACTTTCCAGTTATTCAGGCTTACTAAGCATGTAAATGCTTACCCCTCTCTTTTTCCCGTCTTACAAAGCTCGTGGACTCGCGAAGATTAGGAGACGGTTAGAGAGTCAACACACTATCATCTTGTCTAGTTACGGTATATAGATACTCTTATTTTGTTCAATGGCATGTATAGGGTTTCTATTATTTTGTTATATGTGTAATTTGATTAGCCAATATGAAGGCTTATAAAAGTATACATATTCACTTGTATATGGCCATGGAAATTGGCTCATTTTGGTATAGGTTATGACCTAGCAAATTGTGCATGTTGTGTTCCAATGTTCTTGTGATGATTAAATATGGTGTGATACAATTAGTCATATATAATATGACCAAATCACATGGGGTGGTTAGGCTATAATTTGGCAATGAGTTAAGATAACGAGCCAAGCTTAATTGAGTTACAAGTCATGGAAATCCTTAATATAAAGGGGATAACCTAGCATGTATAAAAATCGATAAGATGAGGTTTACATGCAATGAAGCATATTAAGTTCATTTAAGAGCATAATTAGACCATGTCAAGTGTTATTGAAAACTATAAGTGGATATGCATATTAGAGGGTGACCAAAGGCTTGGAAAACAGCTTAACAAGGTCCATACGGGTGGAAAAACGGGCGTGTGTCTAGGCCGTGTGTGACACACGGACCGCCCCAAGGGCGTGTGAAACGACCATGTGTCCCCTACACCTAAAAATATTAAGTCAGAATGCATGGTAGAAAACACACGGGTAGAGACACGGCCGTGTGTCTTAACCATGTGGAGGGCACGACCTAGCACATGGGCGTGTGTCTTGGCCGTGTGCCCCTAATTGCATGCTGACGTCATAAATAGAATGCTTGAGTTTTTGGACACGAGTGACCACATGGGCGTGTGCTTGGCCGTGTGAAAACCCGTGTAGGTTCAAAATAGAAAATAAATTCAATTAATTCCACACGAGTAGAGGACACGGGTGTGTCCCAAAGCATACAGGCGTGTGCATTGCCTCTACTCGGGCGTGTGAGACTTAACTTAGAAAATTTTTCAAGAACTTTTTCCGGTCCTCGGTTTAGTCTCAAACCTTTCTCAAGATATATTTTGGGCCCTGTATGCCTATAATAGGGACACTAAGAGATTGTTTGATTGTGTTCAAATTGGAACGAAATTTTATAACCCGTATTTCCCGAAAATGTTTGAGTACATGTCTGGTAACGCCTCATACTTGGTGCTAGTCTCGAGTACGGGTAAGGGGTGTTACAGCCTGTGTGTCTGCTGAGTGGACAAAATAAAGCCATTCCTAGCTTCATTTCTCAACCAAAATCATACCAAATTCCTGCACCAAACTTACATCCAAGCACTAACCAATCCAAGCATTGAATTTAAGCAATTTATAACATCTAATATGATACATTGTTACATGCATCCATGCTTAAAATAAGAAACACTTACGTTATCTCCATAAAGTAAACTTAAATGCATATATATACATGTACCAAAACATAATCATCACTTTTCATTCCAATGGCTAGATTATAATAATCATTTAGATTTAAGTGCTAATATGACCAATATAACCTATACATGCCATTATAACCATAATTACTTTACCATATTATACCGACATGGGCCAATTGATAGTGTAAGTGATCTTCGCCAAGCTTCTAATCCAACGAGCTTCCGATTTACTCTAAAATAGGGAAATAAAACTAAGTAAGCATAAAATGCTTAGTAAGTTCGTATAACATGGTACTTAACTTACCATTCATTCTATTTTGAGGTAACTATGTAAGGCATATTCAATCAATTTGAATTCAAGCCCTACACACATCCTCATTGCCGTTGTTAGTCATATATTCCATAATAACATCAAAACATATATGGGCTCAACAACAATCAATTTTCCATGCACCATGCATTCCACAACATGTATTCATTTAACATGTATGAATCATCTCTTTATATTACAAGTATAATTTCATAATAGTTCATCTCGAGTTCAGATTATTTCATGTCAGAACTTTACTCATATCATTCAAAATATCAAGGTCACACAAGTAGTAGTATACTCAAGGTGTACAAGTCTATAATCAAGGATGAACATTCTGATCAAATAATTTCCATATACAAATATCATCATCTCATACTTTCATATATCATTTGTCATGTATCATCATTTTCTTGTATTTCAGACGGATGCGTGTAATAACTCATTTTGTTATTCATATCTTCTCATGTTTGGATTGTCACCCGTTGAATTTATTTGAAATATCAATGGATACACAAGTAGTACACTCAAGGTGCACAAATCGGGATCTGTCAATTCATATTCAATGGTACCCCTAAGGTACTATTTCAAAGTGTACACTTCGAGACACACATGTATACAATAGGATTACCAGTCTAGGCTAAATCGTTTTTATGACATATGCTCTAAGGAGCTTGATCCGGATTACCTGTTTGGACTAAATCCAATCCATAACATATGCTCGAGAGGACTTATATCAGGATTACCCGTCCGGGCTAAATCCTTTCTATAATGAGGCCAATAGGATTACTCGTCCGAGCTAAATCCTGTCAGCAACAAATGCAAGACCTCGTTCATTTCGGGAGATCACATATCCATCGATTTTCCATTTATTCAACCGAAATTTAAACATTTTTCAAGCATTATCTGCATGTGATTATTTCATACATCCATAACATTCATATAATTCAAGTAAACACATTCCACATTCATTTCAAGAATATAAGTAACATTTTTATCATTTATCGACATTATTATTGATCGGGCTTTGTCAGATATATTTTCAATGTCATATATATATATGATATTTATACAATTCACAAACACAACATTTAATTCAAGCATATAAATATACACAATTTAGTTAAACGAACTTACCTCGATAAATGTTCGTGTTTGTAAAATCTACTAATCCGACATTTTCCTCTCTTCCTTATTCTAGCTCCGAATTTGGTCTATCCGGATCTGTACGAGTAAATTTTACATCAAGTTATCACATTTTATATTCAAGTGAACTCAATTTGCATCCTAGGAAAAATTACCATTTTGCCCCTAACTTTTCTATAAATTTTTATTTCGTCCCTAGGCTCTTAACAGCCCAATTTAGGGCCTAGTTGGAGTAGTGGTCTCGGGACCACAAATCCAAAGTTAAAAAAATTATTTTATTACAATTATGAGGTTATAACATGATTATATTAGTGTATGAAAAATTTGATGGTCAATTTTAATGTTTGTGAGCCCGATTGCGAAAAAAGACTAAATCGCATGAAAGGAAAAAGTTGCATTTTAGTAACCAAATGTGTTAATTAGCTAGAGAACTAAAATTTCGGGTCTTTAAAGGGAAATTAGACCCTTTTTAAAAGTGTTGGCTGGTCATGAGTAATAGAAAAATCAAATGGTCAAAAACATTAGGTGGATGATGTCATTTTTGGTGATAAAATAATGCCTATGCCTAGCCTTCATCTTTTTCTCTTCATTCTCTTCTTCTTAGCCAAATTTTCCATGAAAAATAAGTGTTCTTGGAGCTTTGAAAATTTCAGCAAGCTATCTCTTCACAAGTAAGTGATTTTAATGAGTTTTCTTGAAGATTCTTACATTTTTGAGACCCTTGAAGCATGAGCTTTCAAATAAGGGGTATAGTTTGCAAAATGATGAATTAGGGTTTTGCCATGAAAATATTTATAAGGTTTTCTGAGTTTTTATGGAATAATATGAGTCCTAGTTGTGTTATAAACAACTTTTGTGAAAGGTGTTAGCATGAAAACACCTAAAGGGACTATTTTGCATAAGTTGCAAAATAGGTAGTACGTGTGTGAAATAGTGAGATTTTGGGGCTAGTATAAGAGTAAAAAGAGTTCGGCTAGGCTTGTGATATGAAGAAATTCGATAAAAATAGATTTTCGAGCATAGGGGCAAAATGGTCATTTTGTCAAGGTCTAAGGGCAAAATGGTCATTTTGTCAGCTAAGATGTAAATTTTAGATAGCCTAATTGTGTTTAATGACTAAATGAGTACATTTTTTCTATTATAGATAAAGATTTACTGAATCCGAACCTAAACTGGGGGAAAGCCAAGCAAATCGACTAAATCGACTAGTCGAGTATGTTTTGTAATCTGAGGTAAGTTGTATGTAAATAATATAACTACATTGCTAATACATGTGTTTGCATTGTCATTGACTTGATATAGCATGGATTGATAAATTGTGAATTGAGAATGCTTAGTAATAATTGAGATAATAGAAAGACCCTGTTGAAACTCTTGGAAACAAACTAGATATTCGTGCCAAGACATTTGGGTGATTTGTGTGCTAGTGTGAGACATGTCTGGGAAATGCATCAGCCACATTATGAGAGCCAGTGTAAGACCATGTCTGGGACATGGCATCGGCAACTTATCCTATGTTTGAGCATTATAGAATATCCGATAGTTTTCCGAAAGGTTCAAATTTAAAGATTACGAAAGTAATGAGTAAGTTAAGTTTAAACTTACTTTTGAATTATGAGCATGATGACCAATGGTGAAATTGTTGTTGTATATTTATTTATATGCAACTTACTAAGCTTTAAGCTTACTCTCTCTCCTTTCCCTTTTCTTTCAGTGCTGCTTAATTAGCTTAAGGATCCTTTGGAGTCAGAGACATCGATCGCACTATCAATCAAAGCACTTGGTATAGTACAAATCTTCCTTTGAAGTATGGCATGTATAGGGCTAGACTAGGATGTGTATTTTGATGAAAAATTAGTTATGTATTTTGGCTTAAGTCAAAAGCCCTTCATTTGTATCAAGCCTAGAATAATGGGTATTATTTATTTTGGTAATTGCTTATAATGTTCTTTCTATGAATGAATTGGTGTCCATTGTGGTGAAAGTAGTATATTGAAATGATCTTGTGTAGGTTGAGTAAAATGAGTGACAAATGGCTTGGAAATGGTCTCCTTTTATCCACACGGGCAAGGCACACGGGCGTGTGTCTAGGCTGTGTGTGAGACACGGCTCACTCCCATGGGTGTGTGTTATGACCGTGTGTCCCCTGCACTTAAAACTTTAAAGTCATTTTTATGCACGGGTAGGCCACACGGGCGTGCCTTGTGGCCGTGTATGCAAAGCAGTAACCTCTTAAAATCACACGGTTAAGACACATAGGCGTGTCATATAGCCGTGGGCTCAAGTCAGTAGCTAGCTACGTATCACACGGATGTGTGCCATGGCCGTGTCTTAAAGTCAGTGTTGCACACGGGCTAAAGGCATGGGCACGTCTTGAGTCACACGGGCGTGTGGAGCCTTAAAGCATAAATTTTCTAAGATTTTCTTAAGTTCTTGGTTTAGTCCTGAACCACCATGGATGTATGTTTTGGGCCTCGTAAGCCCATTTAAAGGATAGATTGCTTATGAAATGAAAAGTTTTTAAATTGATCAAAATTTTATGACCTGAGTTCCTAAGATTGATTGAGTTTAAGTTAGGTAGCACCTCAAACCCTATCCCGGCGTTGGATACGGGCGAGGGGTGTTACAGGCTCAAAAAATGAAATTTATGCAATTTACTCCCTATTCCAAGCCTAATCAAAATTTCACCATAAAATTTACAGCACATATATTCTACAAAATTCAAAATTTTTCTTCAATTTTCACAAATTTACATTTTAGTCCCTAAATCATGTTTTCATCAAAAATCACTTTGTAAAAGTTCTTTATCTATCAACAGCCTTTCATTTTCTACCATAAATTTGAAATTTTCAGCATATTCATCCATAATCTAATTTCTATACTTTGATAACTTTTCAAATTGATCCCCCAAATAGATAGATTAAGCTATCCCGGTTTCAAAAATATCAAAATTACTAAAAACGAGACAAGAAAACTTACCCAATTTGGCCAAGAAAGTTTCTTCTCTCTCTTCTAGGGTTTCCATGAAATATTTTGGGGAAGAAGATGATAAAAATAATTTTTATTTCTATTTATTAATTTATCATCTTTAATAATTTTGATTTTCAATTTAGTCCTTAGCCTTTTTCTAATTTTTCATGGATGAATAATCCAAAAATATCTACTAACTTTTTATTAATGGTCTAATTGCCATATAAGGACCTTAAGTTTTGAATTCCATAGCTATTTAATCCTTCTAGCTACTAGAATTCAACTTTTGCATTTTATGCGACTTAGTCATTTTTGTAATTAAGCACATAACCGGAAAAATTTTCTTATTGGGATTTTCACATGACATTCCTAACATATTACGAACCATGTAAGAAAATAAAAATAAATTTTATTTTCGGATCGGATTTGTGGTCCCAAAACCACTGTTCCGATTTCACTGAAAAATAGGTTGTTACAGATGTAGTGAGTCTCTTAGGGCTCTTGGTAGTGGTTTCTTGGTTAACCAAAGTTCAGCACCAGGTTAGTTTGATGATGGTGGGGTTGGGATGCAATATTCAACGATTGAATCATTAATGCATCTCTAATTTGTTTCTAACCTCTTTTAGTGTTGTAGTTATTGTTCGTTTGTCTTTCTCCTCTTTTGGGATTATTTTATAGACATTGTATTTGTGCAATGTTTTATTTATTATTTATATTATGTGTTGTGTCTTTGTATTCTTATTGTTCATGGTTACTATTAATAATAGTATATCGTGTTGGAAAAATGAGTTTGGAAAATGCAGCGAAAAATAAGTTTAAGGAAAAAACTAGAGTTTTAATTTTTTTTAAAATAAGAACTTGGTTGTGATATCTAAAGTATTAAATATTTAATCAAAATTGTACCTTTTTGATTCGTCTAGGATGAACACAGTCTTCTTCGCTATCTTTAAGCTCACATTTTCCAAGTGTGGGCTCATTTCGATTTAAAAATTTTTCCACAAAATTATTAGTTCTACAATTTTGCAATTTCTCTAAACTTCTAGGCCAAGTTGTAAATAAAAAAATATCTCTAAAAATCTTCTGAAATAATTTCTCCTGAGAATTTTCTCTCTGCAACTTTTTCTTGAATTGAAGTCTATGTGACCCAAATCTTTCTTTATATAGGGAGAGTTTAGAGAGTTCAACTAAGATTAAACTTAATCACTTGAACATTAATTTAATAAAATACTATCAAGATAAGTATTAAATTAAATTTAATATTAAATTTATTACAATAATATTAGTTTTAAAATAGTCAATTTGAAATCAAATTATTTGATAGAGTCCCAATAGAAGTATGATGTAATGCCCAAAATCCTGAAAACCTGTTAAAATTATTTTTGGTATGTTTGTGGCGTGAGTGTGGGTTTGCCTTAGTGGCTTAGTGCTCTAGGAGTGGCTGAGAAGTTATGGGTTCAAGTCTTAGCTTGAGTAGATTTTTTCTTTTTATTGAGTAAACCTTTGTCTCCAGCTAGTAGACTTTTAAGATGATGAAAGTATGGTACGACATAAAGGACTTGCTAGTCTAGTGGCAAGGAGCGTGTGAAGTGTTCTTAGGGTCTGAGGTTCGAGGCTCAGTAGTACATATAATAATTTTATTTTGCTATGTGTCGTGGGAGTGTCCAAGTTGACCGAAATTGAGGTGTTTGAAAAGTGTTTGAATGGGTGGTTGAGAAGATAATGGAGGAGATTTTAGGAGTGTTGGGGGGAGAAAAGTGAGGGGATTTTGAAGGGATGTAGATAGTGTTTGGTTGGAGTTGGTGGGGGAGCTGAATGTGGAGGGAGTTAGGGAGTGCTGCTTTTGGGAAAAAGAGAATTTTTGGTAAAATCGATCATAGAAATTTTCTCTTCTCTAGTGCCAAAATTGTATAGTTGCTGCTCTCCATTTTGATAGCCTTGCGTTCTTGTGTGCTTTTGCATTTTTTGTTAAACCGAGGTGGCCATTTGTTCTTTTCTTTTCTTTTACTTTTCTGAACCTTAGCCGTACACTTCTCTTTTCTCTCTCATTTGTGTTGCTTGACCGAATACCTTTTTTGGTCCCTATTTCTCTTTTCCTCCTTCTCTCAACTGCGTTTTCCCTCATTGTGTTGGCCGAATATCACTTGCCTTCTTTCCCTCTCTTCTCATTCGGTTTGTCATTGCTAGTCGATTACTCTTTTTCCTTTTGGAGCCGAAACTCTCTACACTTGAGTAAGGTAACTGATTTTTGTCGTTTGGGTTGTTTAATTCGTGGCTTAGAGTCAGACTTACTGTGGCCACTATGTTAGGTTCCACGACCATTCTTTACCCTTTTCCTCTCTTTGTCGACATAAGCTTTCTCTCTAACATTAGCTTTTATCCACCATTTCTGACAGGGGTGTGACTGTTCTCCGTGAGACTCAATCTTAGAGTGTGCCTTTGCAGGACGAATACTTCTAAGTGGTGGTAAGTTGTTGTTCTTTTGGTTCTAATCATTTTCATTCGCGGTCTTAGTTAACAAGGTGGTAATGCTATACAGATTTTGTCAAGTTTTGGAAAGCAGTTTCGATCAGTGGTTAAGGGAAAAACCGTTTCCTATTCAAGGTAGGCAACCATTACCATTTTGAAAATTAGGTGATATGTAAGGATGTTAACTGTATCGATTGAAGGACTAAAATGGGGATTATGATTGTATCTAGGTTGGTGACGTGGAGATTTGCTCACTTATCATAAGCAGGTGTGTAATTACACTGTAAAGCTATTAGTCGGCAAAAGCCGGAAAGCATGTTCATACACGCTACATGAGCGTGCGCTCGTTCGTATGGTGAATCGAATACATAAACACGTGCGTTTGATAGTAGAGGCAACCATGAGCGATCTCATGGGCTTAGGCCGTTTTGGGCTGCGTTGGGCCAAAATAGGCCTTATGGGCCCACGAGCTCGTAGGCCCCGCTCGGGTAAACCACACTGTTGTTTGGAGATAATTGGATCGCCTGTGTAGTTTACATGGCCAAGGCCATTATGTGGGCTTATTGGGTCACACAAGTGTGTGGGCCCACATGGGTTGTTTTATGGGCTTGGGCCCATTTTTGCTGTTTAAATTGTTAAGGTTGGAAGAGTCACACGAGACGACTGTGGACCTACTGTTAGGTCGGTAAGTACACCTAGACCCTAATTTACATTATGACTATTATACCTTTATAAGATAAATGATGGAAATACCCTTATGTGATATATGAATGCTTGAGCATGCCATCTTAATTATATATGTACATTTATATTATGTTGCATTGCATGGGGTGGGACATATGATATTGGAGGAAGTGTATTGAAAGGTTATAAGCCTATTACTGGCAGCTCTACTGCAAATTCTGTTAGTGCCGCAACCAGTACTATTTTCTGGAGTGTAGCGATGGGTGGGTCGATTTTATCATCACGTGGAGTGTAGGGTTGGACGGAGTGGAGTGTAGAGGCTGGACAGATAGGTTCTTTGTATGCATTTTGGATATTGTACTGAAATAGGCTAAGGCCCACACTGATATTGTTACTGTATTGGGCTAAGGCCCACACTGATATTGCGACTGATATGGACTTAGGCCCAGACTGTTCAACACTGTATGTTTGACTGTTTAATAAATATGAATTACACATTGAGTTTTCATAAACTCACCTTTTCTGCCTATCTGTGTAATTAATCCTTAGGCGGGTCGGTGTGACAGCCCAAAATTGACCTTAGTCGGAAAGTGGTTTCGGGACCGCTAAACCGAGTCACCGAAATGTTTGAATGTGATATTTATTGTCTAGAATATGTAATTATGAATGTGTGAAAATTTCAAGCTTCGATTTAGTCGATTGCATGTGAATTTAGTCAATAGGACTTATGTGCGACATTTTTGAAATGTGATAGGTCGAAGCATAAGGACCTATTAGTGCATGAAATAAAAAGGGGGGACTTGCATGTCAAATTTCCCCCTAAATAGTAGTGGCCGGCCATGACAAGGTGGATAGACAAATTGTGATGGGTAAAACATATTATGAACAGTTTATGACAACATGTTGTGTTAAGAACAATAAAATATGAGGGGAGTGGGAGGAGAAACCAAAGTTGTTTCATCCTTGCTCCCCCATTTTGCCAAAACTAGAAGAAAAAAAAAGGCTTCATCCTCTTTGTTTTTCTTGACCGAAAAATCAAAGGAAGAAGAAAGAGCTCTCTAGCTTTATGTTCGGTTTGGATGAGAATTAAGAAGAGGTAAGTACCTTGAAATTCTTGGAAAATTTTGTATAAAGAAGGTGGTTAGTTCAAGTTCTAATCATTCCATGGCTTAAGTTTTGATTGTTAGGAGGTTTGATAGTTGGCCAAGTAGTTTGAAGCTCTTAGCACATATATTTTTTCTTCTTCTTTCTTGAAGGTTGAAATTTGGGTTGTTTTTAAGGAGGTGCCGAATGTGGTCCTTGAAGGGCCTTGAGGAACAATATATGTGGCTTGGGTTATAGCATTCGGCCATGGTAGTTTGAGGATTAAGGATTTTATTTCTTGTTAAAATTGGATGAGTTTTAGTGTGTGAAGTGTTTGAACTAACTAAGGATCAAATAGATGCATGGGTACAAAGTAGGGAGAATCGGCTACTATGGTTGACACTAATGCCGAATGTAAAAATGTTATATTAAATAATGTATGTGATTTGAGTTAATAATATGAAAAGAATATTTAGATGTATTATAATTGATTAAGTATTAAATCAAAAGTTGCTAAAATTGCCATTCCTTTAGCCGAATATGTGTTTGATCAATGAAGAATTTGTTGAAGAATATAGGTGAACTTGGTAAGAGTATTCGGCTTAGTGTATAAATGATATAAAGATTTTAGAAATTATTTTGGTTAGGTGTATGTATGATTAAGTATATTCGGCAATATACTTAAAGTGAGTACATGATATTATTGAGCCTAAGTATATGGATATGTGTATATGTGGTCATATAATGACATTTTGGGTTGAAAATTTAATGATATGTGATTGCCGAATGTGATAAATAAATTCATATTATTGGTTTAAATATTGAATACTCCTATTTGTACTCTTTAAGCTCAAGAGCAAAGGGGAACTAAATCCGACAAAGGGAAGGAAAAAGTAATTGAATAGCCATTAAAGTTGTTCGACAACATTCGAGGTAAGTCTTCGAGTAATGACCCTACTTGAATTATATTGAAATGGTTAGTCATACTATGACGGATAGCCGAATGTGCATAGAGACTATGTTATAAAGCCAATTGAAATCATGCTCTTTGTGTGTGGCTATTGAGCCGAAATTGGAAAGGTTAAATAAATGCTTTGTGTTGAGCCTTAGTAACGAAAATGAAATATGGATGTGTCATGGTTGTTGATATATGTGTGCATGAGCATTTGAATGATATCCGGGCTAAGACCCGAAGGCATTTGTGCGAGTTGCTATACCCGGGTTAAGACCCGAAGGCAATTGTGCTAGTGATTTTATCCGGGCTAAGACCCGAAGGCATTTGTGCGAATTGCTATACCCGGGTTAAGACCCGAAGGCAATTGTGCTAGTGATTTTATTCGGGCTAAGACCCGAAGGCATTTGTGCGAGTTGATATATCCGGGCTAAGACCCGAAGGCATTTGTGCTTGTGGTTATATCCGGCTAAATTCCGAAGAAACTTGGGTTCGAAGGTGAGCGTGTTGTGCTGTAATAAATTCAATTAAAACGCTCGAAAAACCCAAATGATAAGGTATGTGTTTGTATGCATCGGAAAAGTCGATTCGTTTTTAATAGTATTCGTTCAATCGACTAACGAACTTTCGAGTTTTAGATAGGTTAATACCTTGTGTGGATATGTTGATGAAGTGTGAAGTAAGGATGTGTATGAGAATGTGTATTAATAAAGTGATCCATTTAGCTATGTGAATGTAATACTTTAGTCAAAGCCGATTTCATTACTTGAAACTTACTAAGCTTTAAATGCTTACCCCGTTGCTTTGGCTCTCTGTTTTATAGATTTGGTTCTCCAGCTATCAGATTCGGGATCATCGAAGTCGAAGTCATCCACACTATCAAAGCCCTTTTGGTACTCTTTTAGTTGAACTCTGGATATGGCATGTATAGGACTACCCGTTTGTTGTGGGTCATGGACCCTTTGGGCTTGTATAATTTTGGATAGCCATGCGAAAATGGCTTATATATGTTTGAGTATAATGTTATAATCATTTGGTATGGATATGCTTGACAAGGATTGGCCATGGGAATGGTTAATCACTATCATAAATTGTGCTATTTATGCAAAAAGGGCTAGTTGAATCATGGAAACTATGAAATAGGTAAAGTCTACCTTAAAGGCAGATGCTGACAGCAGTAGTGATGTAGATTTGGAAAATCACTAAAAATAGTAGGAATGGAATTAAATAGTGAATAAATTATGTAAACGAACCTTGATGAATTTATTTTCATAGGAAAGTAACAAAACAATCATACGGACAGTATGTTAAGAGATATTCAGGTTCTTGTGAGACAGGGCCAGAACGGTTTCTGGATTTCCTGTTCCAACTTTCGAAATTCATTATAAATTAACCAGAGACAATTAGGAGTCAATCCATATATTTATAGATTCCTCTCTGAGTCTAGTTTCTATAGAAACAAACGGCATCAGTATTGAAGCCCTGTACAGGGAGATATCCAAGTCGTAATGCGCAAAGGTCAGTGTAGTCGATCCCTGTAACATGGGAGACTTTGACTAATAAACTGTACTAATTGGCCTAACCAAAAATTCTAGAAAAAAATTTGTAGATGGACATATGAGTCTAGTTTCAGGGAAAATTTACGGAACTGGATTCCGAGTTTCTGAACTCAAGATATGATTTTTAAGGTGACAGTGATGCAGTTAGCCAGCTTGCCTGGAAAATTTTAAAATGGATTGTGCAAAGAAGTGACTTAAGTCTGTAAACCCCTCGTGTCCGACTCCGGCGACGGACTCGGGTACGGGGTGTTACATTTGATTGGTATCAGAGCTACGGTTTATTCGATTCTAGGACTACCGTAATGCGTTGGGTCTAGCTATACATGCCATTTTATGTGATTATTTGATAGTGTGGTGATTTCTGACATTTGCAAATGTGTTTATTTATAGTAATGGATCCCGATCCCGACCGAGCGGTAGCTGATGATCTTGAGAGTGTAGCGCCTGCTCCCGCACAAGGGACAGCGCCGGTGGACTCTCAACCTAATGTTAGTAACCCGAATGATGAAGCTAGACAAGCTTTCTATAGCGTGATGAATGATTGGTTCAACCAATACATTCGAACTAATACGACTGTTCCACAACCTCCCTTCCCGACTAATACAACCCTCGCACCTACAATACCTCCGGTAACTGACCAAATAAGGTCAAATAAGCCCCCAGTTGACAGAATCCGAAAACATGGGGCTACTGAATTTAAAGCTACGGATAGCGACGATGCCGAGCAAGCTGAATTTTGGTTGGACAACACTATCCGGGTACTCGATGAGCTATCTTGTACACCCGATGAATGCTTAAAGTGTACTATCTCCTTGCTACGAGATTCTGCCTACTATTGGTGGAGTACTCTGACTTCTGTTGTGCCCCGAGAGCAAGTAACTTGGGACTTTTTCCAAACTAAGTTTCGGAAAAAGTATATCAGTCAGAGATTTGTTGATCAAAAACGGAAGGAATTTCTTGAGCTTAAGCAAGGTTCTATGTCAGTTACTGATTACGAGCGAAAATTTGTTAGACTTAGTAGATACGCTCGGGAATGTGTTTCGTCCGAGGCTATCATGTGTAGACGCTTCGAGGATGGGCTGAATGAAGATATAAAAATGTTCGTTGGCATTCTTGAAATACGAGAGTTCGTAGTACTTGTCGAGCGAGCTGGTAAAGCCGAAGAGCTTAGAAAAGAAAAACAAAAAGATGATGTGGGCTGGTCGAGAGGCACTTCGGGCCTTTTTAGGCGAGATCGTGATCGACCCCCTGTGGGTACACGAGGCACTTCGGTCGCCAGTGTTGGGAATGAACGTCGAGACAGAACAAAATGTCGATATTGCGGTAAATGGCATTCGGGGAGTTGTAGATTCCCTGACCGCTCCTGTTACAAGTGCGGATCAGTTGACCACTTCATTAAAGATTTCCCGAGGTTGTCTGAACAGAATGTAAATCAAAGTGGGAAACCGGGTGCTACCACTGCTCGAGGTAGACCATCTGGAAATACGGGCAATGCTAGTGGTGGCCAGAGAGGATCTAGAGATGCTACGACCAGATCCGAGGCTCGTGCGCCTGCTAGAGCTTATGCTATACGTACCCGCGAGGATGTTTCTTCGCCTGATGTTATTACCGGTACTTTTACTCTCTTTGATACTAATGTAATTGCTTTGATTGACCCCGGTTTTACTCATTCTTACATATGTGAAACCTTAGCATCCAGTAAGACTTTACCTATTGAGTCTACTGAGTTCGTAATTCGGGTGTCAAATCCCTTGGGTCGTTACGTGCTTGTCGACAAAGTGTGTAAGAAATGTCCCCTAGTAATTCGAGGTTCCTGTTTTCCGGCGGACTTGATGCTTTTGCCATTTGATGAATTTGATGTTATTCTTGGTTTGGATTGGCTGACCGCGCATGATGCAGTTGTGAACTGCAAAAGCAAGACTATTGATTTGAGGTGCGCAAATAACGAGATAATCCGAGTTGAGTCTACGGACTTAAAGGGGTTGCCAGCTGTAATATCCTCAATGTTGGCCCAGAAATATGTAAGAAAAGGGTGCGAAGCATACCTTGCGTATGTACTTGATGACAAAGAATTAGAAAAGAAACCCGAATCTGTGCCGGTGGTTTGTGAATACCCGGATGTTTTTCCTGAAGAATTACCGGGTTTACCACCTGTTCGGGAGATAGAGTTTGGTATTGAGCTTGTACCTGGGACTACGCCGATTTCGATGGCTCCGTATCGTATGGCACCAACCGAGTTAAAAGAGTTGAAAGCTCAGTTGCAAGAATTGACGGATAGAGGTTTTGCTCGACCAAGTTTCTCACCTTGAGGTGCACCAGTATTGTTCGTGAAAAAGAAGGACGGAACCATGAGGTTGTGCATTGACTATCGTCAACTGAATAAAGTGACGATAAAGAACAAATATCCATTTCCGCGTATCGATGATTTGTTCGACCAACTGCAGGGAGCCTCAGTGTTCTCAAAAATAGATTTGAGATCGGGCTATTATCAGTTGCGAATTCGAGATTCGGACATACCCAAAACTGCCTTCAGAACGAGATATGGTCACTACGAATTCTTAGTGATGCCGTTTGGGCTCACTAATGCCCCTGCGGTATTTATGGATTTGATGAATCGATCTTCAGACCATATTTGGATCGGTTCATAGTTGTGTTCATTGATGACATCTTGGTCTATTCAAGAGATGAGACTGAACATGCTGAGCACCTGAGACTAGTGTTGCAAATTTTGCGGGATAAGCAGTTATATGCTAAGTTTAGTAAGTGTGAGTCCTGGTTAAGAGAGGTTAGCTTCTTGGGTCATGTGGTATCCGCATCGGGTATTCGAGTTGACCCGAGCAAAATTTCAGCCATACTTAACTGGAAGCCTCCAAGAAATATTACCAAAGTTCGGAGCTTCCTGGGGCTCGCCGGTTATTACCGACGATTTGTCAAAGGTTTCTCGATGATAGCCACACCAATGACGAAGCTACTTCAAAAGGATGTTAAGTTCGAATGGATGGAGAAATGTCAGAAAAGTTTTGATCAACTAAAAACTTATTTGACTGAAGCTCCAATTTTAGTGCAACCCGAATCAGGCAAAGAGTTTGTCATTTATAGTGACGCATCCCTACTTGGGTTGGGTTACGTATTGATGCAAGAAGGTCGAGTGGTGGCCTATGCGTCGAGACAATTAAAGCGACATGAGGAAAATTATCCGACCCATGATCTTGAACTAGCTGCCATCGTATTTGCTTTAAAAATATGGCGACATTACTTATTTGGTGAAAAGTGCCATGTATTTTCGGATCACAAAAGTCTCAAATATTTGATGACTCAAAGAGACTTAAATCTGCGACAAAGACGTTGGCTTGAGTTGTTGAAAGATTACGAGCTTGTCATTGATTACCACCCGGGAAAGGCTAATGTGGTTGCGGACGCCTTAAGTCGGAAATCATTGTTTGCTCTACGAGCGATGAATGTGCACTTGTCTATTCTACCCGACAATGTGTTAGTAGCTGAATTAAAAGCCAAACCATTATTGATTCATCAAATTCGTGAAGCCCAGAAAGTTGATGATGAATTGGTTGCAAAACGGGCTGAGTGTGCTCCGAACAAGGAATCGGAGTTTCAAATTGATGATGATGATTGTTTGAGGTTCAGAAGTCGTTTGTGTGTTCCAAGGAATTCGGAACTTATTTCGATGATTCTGAACGAAGCCCATTGTAGCCGAATGTCAATTCACCCGGGGAGTACGAAAATGTACAACGATTTGAAACGTTGGTTTTGGTGGCATGGTATGAAACGAGACATCTCCGACTTTGTTTCGAGATGTTTAATATGTCAACAAGTGAAAGCGGAACATCAAGTGCCTTCAGGATTACTTCAGCCGATCATGATACCCGAGTGGAAATGGGATCGAGTCACAATGGACTTTGTGTCCGGACTGCCATTGTCAGCAAGTAAGAAGGATGCGATTTGGGTTGTTGTTGATAGACTGACTAAGTCGGCTCACTTTATCCCCGTGCGTACGGATTTTTCATTGGATAAACTAGCCGAATTGTATGTTTCTCAGATTGTGAGATTACACGGGGTACCTATTTCTATCGTGTCGGATAGAGATCCGAGATTCACCTCGCGATTTTGGAGGAAATTGCAAGAAGCTTTGGGTACCAAGCTGCATTTTAGCACTGCTTTTCACCCCCAAACCGATGGTCAATCTGAGCGGATAATTCAGATACTTGAGGATATGTTGAGATGTTGCATCATCGAGTTCAGTAGTTCATGGGAACAGTATTTACCTTTGATTGAATTCGCTTGCAACAATAGTTTTCAATCAAGTATTAAGATGGCACCTTACGAGGCTTTGTACGATCGTAAATGCCGTACACCATTGTTTTGGACCGAGCTCGGTGAAAGTAAAATTTTCGGAGTTGATTTGATTAAAGATGCCGAACAGAAAGTAAAGGTAATCCGTGATAGTCTGAAGGCAGCCACATATCGTCAAAAATCGTATGCGGATTTGAAACGAAAAGACATTGAATATCAGGTGGGAGATAAAGTGTTTCTTAAAGTTTCGCCTTGGAAAAAGGTACTCAGATTTGGCCGTAAGGGCAAGTTGAGCGCGAGATTCATTGGGCCGTACGAAATCTCCGAACGAGTTGGTCCGGTTGCATATAGATTGATTTTGCCCCCTGAACTTGAAAAGATTCACGATGTCTTTCATGTTTCGATGCTTCGACGTTATAGATCCGATCCGTCACATGTGATTAATCCCTCAGAAGTTGAAATTCAATCTGACTTGAGTTATGAAGAAGAACCGATTCGTATCCTAGCTCGTGAAGTGAAAGAGTTGCGAAACAAAAGGGTTCCGTTAGTTAAGGTGTTATGGCTCAAACACGGGATCGAGGAAGCTACTTGGGAAACCGAGAGCTCGATGAAAGAACGATACCCAAACCTATTTACCGGTAAGATTTTCGGGGACGAAAATTTCTTAAGTGGGGGAGAGTTGTGACAGCCCAAAATTGACCCTAGTCGGGAAGTGGTTTCGGGACCGCTAAACCGAGTCACCGAAATGTTTGAATGTGATATTTATTGTCTAGAATATGTAATTGTGAATGTGTGAAAATTTCAAGCTTCGATTTAGTCGATTGCATGTGAATTTAGTCAATAGGACTTATGTGCGACATTTTTGAAATGTGATAGGTCGAAGCATAAGGACCTATTAGTGCATGAAATAAAAAGGGGGGACTTGCATGTCAAATTTCCCCCCCTAAATAGTAGTGGCCGGCCATGACAAGGTGGATAGACAAATTGTGATGGGTAAAACATATTATGAAGAGTTTATGACAACATGTTGTGTTAAGAACAATAAAATATGAGGGGAGTGGGAGGAGAAACCAAAGTTGTTTCATCCTTGCTCCCCCATTTTTCCGAAACTAGAAGAAAAAAAAGGCTTCATCCTCTTTGTTTTTCTTGACCGAAAAATCAAAGGAAGAAGAAAGAGCTCTCTAGCTTTATGTTCGGTTTGGATGAGAATTAAGAAGAGGTAAGTACCTTGAAATTCTTGGAAAATTTTGTATAAAGAAGGTGGTTAGTTCAAGTTCTAATCATTCCATGGCTTAAGTTTTGATTGTTAGGAGGTTTGATAGTTGGCCAAGTAGTTTGAAGCTCTTAGCACATATATTTTTTCTTCTTCTTTCTTGAAGGTTGAAATTTGGGTTGTTTTTAAGGAGGTGCCGAATGTGGTCCTTGAAGGGCCTTGAGGAACAATATATGTGGCTTGGGTTATAGCATTCGGCCATGGTAGTTTGAGGATTAAGGATTTTATTTCTTGTTAAAATTGGATGAGTTTTAGTGTGTGAAGTGTTTGAACTAACTAAGGATCAAATAGATGCATGGGTACAAAGTAGGGAGAATCGGCTACTATGGTTGACACTAATGCCGAATGTAAAAATGTTATATTAAATAATGTATGTGATTTGAGTTAATAATATGAAAAGAATATTTAGATGTATTATAATTGATTAAGTATTAAATCAAAAGTTGCTAAAATTGCCATTCCTTTAGCCGAATATGTGTTTGATCAATGAAGAATTTGTTGAAGAATATAGGTGAACTTGGTAAGAGTATTCGGCTTAGTGTATAAATGATATAAAGATTTTAGAAATTATTTTGGTTAGGTGTATGTATGATTAAGTATATTCGGCAATATACTTAAAGTGAGTACATGATATTATTGAGCCTAAGTATATGGATATGTGTATATGTGGTCATATAATGACATTTTGGGTTGAAAATTTAATGATATGTGATTGCCGAATGTGATAAATAAATTCATATTATTGGTTTAAATATTGAATACTCCTATTTGTACTCTTTAAGCTCAAGAGCAAAGGGGAACTAAATCCGACAAAGGGAAGGAAAAAGTAATTGAATAGCCATTAAAGTTGTTCGACAACATTCGAGGTAAGTCTTCGAGTAATGACCCTACTTGAATTATATTGAAATGGTTAGTCATACTATGACGGATAGCCGAATGTGCATAGAGACTATGTTATAAAGCCAATTGAAATCATGCTCTTTGTGTGTGGCTATTGAGCCGAAATTGGAAAGGTTAAATAAATGCTTTGTGTTGAGCCTTAGTAACGAAAATGAAATATGGATGTGTCATGGTTGTTGATATATGTGTGCATGAGCATTTGAATGATATCCGGGCTAAGACCCGAAGGCATTTGTGCGAGTTGCTATACCCGGGTTAAGACCCGAAGGCAATTGTGCTAGTGATTTTATCCGGGCTAAGACCCGAAGGCATTTGTGCGAATTGCTATACCCGGGTTAAGACCCGAAGGCAATTGTGCTAGTGATTTTATCCGGGCTAAGACACGAAGGCATTTGTGCGAGTTGATATATCCGGGCTAAGACCCGAAGGCATTTGTGCTTGTGGTTATATCCGGCTAAATTTCGAAGAAACTTGGGTTCGAAGGTGAGCGTGTTGTGCTGTAATAAATTCAATTAAAACACTCGAAAAACCCAAATGATAAGGTATGTGTTTGTATGCATCGGAAAAGTCGATTCGTTTTTAATAGTATTCGTTCAATCGACTAACGAACTTTCGAGTTTTAGATAGGTTAATACCTTGTGTGGATATGTTGATGAAGTGTGAAGTAAGGATGTGTATGAGAATGTGTATTAATAAAGTGATCCATTTAGCTATGTGAATGTAATACTTTAGTCAAAGCCGATTTCATTACTTGAAACTTACTAAGCTTTAAATGCTTACCCCGTTGCTTTGGCTCTCTGTTTTATAGATTTGGTTCTCCAGCTATCAGATTCGGGATCATCGAAGTCGAAGTCATCCACACTATCAAAGCCCTTTTGGTACTCTTTTAGTTGAACTCTGGATATGGCATGTATAGGACTACCCGTTTGTTGTGGGTCATGGACCCTTTGGGCTTGTATAATTTTGGATAGCCATGCGAAAATGGCTTATATATGTTTGAGTATAATGTTATAATCATTTGGTATGGATATGCTTGACAAGGATTGGCCATGGGAATGGTTAATCACTATCATAAATTGTGCTATTTATGCAAAAAGGGCTAGTTGAATCATGGAAACTATGAAATAGGTAAAGTCTACCTTAAAGGCAGATGCTGACAGCAGCAGTGATGTAGATTTGGAAAATCACTAAAAATAGTAGGAATGGAATTAAATAGTGAATAAATTATGTAAACGAACCTTGATGAATCTATTTTAATAGGAAAGTAACGAAACAATCATACGGACAGTATGTTAAGAGATATTCAGGTTCTTGTGAGACAGGGCCAGAACGGTTTCTGGATTTCCTGTTCCAACTTTGGAAATTCATTATAAATTAACCAGAGACAATTAGGAGTCAATCCATATATTTATAGATTCCTCTCTGAGTCTAGTTTCTATAGAAACAACTGGCATCAGTATTTAAGCTTTGTACAGGGAGATATCCAAGTCGTAATGCGCAAAGGTCAGTGTAGTCGATCCCTGTAACATGGGAGACTTTGACTAATAAACTGTACTAATTGGCCCAACCAAAAATTCTAGAAAAAAATTTGCAGATGGGCATATGAGTCTAGTTTCAGGGAAAATTTACGGAACTGGATTCCGAGTTTCTGAACTCAAGATATGATTTTTAAGGTGACAGTGATGCAGTTAGCCAGCTTGCCTGGAAAATTTTAAAATGGATTGTGCAAAGAAGTGACTTAAGTCTGTAAACCCCTCGTGTCCGACTCCGGCGACGGACTCGGGTACGGGGTGTTACAGTCGGTGTTGCGAGGGACTCGGGGAATGCCCACACTTCGTTTTGGATTTTTGGTAAAAGTTGTTTTATTTGAGTGAATTTTATGTAATAAGCTCGTTTTAAGTTTTTATTTTTATTTGGGGATTTATTTAAATTGACTTATATCTGTTAGCAGTATGACACGGGTTTTTCAAAAAGTAAATGATTTTTAACTACCAAGCTACACAACTTGTTTTAAAAGCTTCAAAAACGAACAATGTTTTCAAAGCGTAATAACGATTTAGTATGGGTCATGCTTTGCTGATCAAACCTATAAATTAAAAAATGAACAAATAAGTTAACTTCTCTTAAAGAACACATGAGGTTTTAACACAAACGGACTTTTCTAGTAAAACTACGCTTTTCAAAACTCACTCCAATGTGACATCACAGATTCGGCCATAACGTCTAGGCCGGGTTTGGGGGTATTGCATATGATTTTTCCACTACTCAACCACTGAAGGACCACCGCTATCGACTATCAGCCGTCCACTGGAATATCGCCATTGCAACTGCTGACACCATCGTTGTAACACCATAACCCGTCTTTGTTGTCAGATTAAGGTTACGTAGTATTACAGTAAAAATCGAACTCTTTGAGACCGTGTGGACCATCCTGCACTTAAAAACAATAGGACACACGGCCATGTGGAATGATCGTGTGCGACACATGGTTGTGTGATAGCCTGTAAGCCTCAAAATGTACCTTCAAATGCAAGTTTACCAAAACACATTCACTTGGACAACAAGTATACCATTTACCAACAACTAAACCTATTGAAAACACACTAAAACCTGAAACATGCCAAAACACACACATACCAATAAACCTAAATGCCTATCCAATATACCCTCTTTGGTACCACAAATTAAACATCCAAACAAACACATTCTCAATACTTACAAAATATTTCCTTAAAGATATACCAAATCCTCCATTTCATCACAAATATTAACCATATCTGAAGCAAATCAAATAAGTTAGTTAAAAAATGACTAAAAGCACTTCAAAGCTCAAACTTAAACCAAAAGTACCAAACACATATATACAACCACAAAGCTTACTTAAACCAACTTATGAACAATATTATTTTAAACAAAATAACTTAAAGGCTTCTAGTACATGCCATTTATAACCCAACATCAAAATAACCAAAACTTCTACCGAGATGAAGGATGGATAGTGTGAATGTACTCCAACTTGATTCCAATCGATCGAACTTTTCAATGACCTACAAAAAGATAAATAACTAACATAAGCAATTAGTTTAGTAGGCTCGTATAATGTGAACTTAAACTTACCGAACATGTTATGTTTAAACCTTTCAAGCATGAATTCATTCATTAAATCATGTGCATACATTTCACTCCTATACACACAACTTCACAAGGTTAATAGGTGTATAAATGAAGCGTATAATTCCAACAAAATCATGGAACATGGTATAATAAGCATTTTAGTATACATTTCATCCATCATATGTTCAATAAACATAAATTCCCATTTCAAGTATTTATATGAACATCTTCCAATTCACATGTCTTGATCATAAAACATTTCATATATAAACACATTCATTTAAGCCTTCATCACCTGTTGAACCAAATGAAATAACATCGGATACTCGAGAACTGCTCGCATAAGCTGTGACTGTGATTGTAACATGTGACTATATATGCTCACACGAGCTGTGGGTCGGGATGTCAAGCTACACGATGCAACTTACACAAGCTGTGGAGAATCCGCAACAGATACAGGACCTCAGCCATCGGTAGGACATCCAAGACCAGTACCCGAAACTATAAATAACCCTTAATGACATGTCATTTGTATCCTAAGTATTCACTAGGTTCAAATGAGACATATTCCATATCCAATCCTTTAACTTTTTTCCATTATACGATTTCTAATATACATCCATGGAATTCACATTTTTCACACAAAATCATCAATTTGATTAACATAACTATAACATCCCGATTTTGGGCTTAGTCAGAATAGTTGTTTCGGGACCACAAATCCGATGAGGAAAATTTCATTTTTATTATATTTTTATGGTCTACTATTCCGACTAAGCCCAAAATCGGGATGTTACAATAACGATTTAGTCCAAATCACTAGTTAACAATTTACAATCAATTAAAGTTATAAAAAGCACAACATTAATTAACCATTCATCAAAAATAGAAATTAACAAGCTTAGTCATTATAAGGACTTGCCTAATAAATAACAATTACAAATGCGATGTTGACGACTATTCCGTTTACTTCGTTTTCCATGGTTTGTGTCCAATTGATTTGTTTCTTGATCTATATAATAATTTAATTCAATTATCCAGTTCAAATACTTTTAAATACTAAAATTTATGTAATTGACCCTTTAATTAACATTTTACGATTTTACCCTAAACTTTTACCTTTATACAATTTAGTCCTTAAATCCGAAACTTTCAAATCTAAAACAATTTCCCCAATTTCTTGCTAGCCAAACCAAAACAACCTATATTTATTAGAATTTCACAAAGATTTCATGCCTAATTTAATATTATATCAATTTAATCATTTAACTAAAAACTAACCAAAATCACTTTACAAAGTAATCATATTTAACTCTAAAGCTTAATAATCTATCACCAAACTTTAGAAACATCACAAATTCATCCATGAAAAAAATATAAAAATTTAATAGTTTTGCAAATTAGTCCCCGGGTTAGCTAGATTAAGCTACAACGACCTCACAAATATAAAAATTACTAAAAAAAAATTAAAACTGACTTACATGCAATGGGAGATAACTAGCTGAACCTCCAAGCTCACCAAATATGGTGTTTTCTTACTTAACAATCGGTGGAAATCAATTAATAAAGATGACAATATGTTTGCCTTTCATTTTTTTTGTTTTAATTATTAATTTACTATTTTACCTTTTAAAAACCATTAAAATTTCCTAATTAACAAGCCATGACCGTCCATTTATTTAACTTATTTTACCCTTCAATTCATGATTTAGCTATTAAGCATAAATAAACTAATAGCAATTAACTGTTATAACTTTTACGTTTTAATCATTTTTACTAAATTAACTATCTAAACGTTAAAATTTGTAGACCTGTAACACCCCTAACCCATACCCGTCGCTGGAATAGGGTTTTGGAGTATTACCAGAACATCCAAAACATTTTTTCAATTCATTCATACAAATCACTATTCATTAACAGAAATTATTCATAACGTCCCTTAATTGGACCTCGAGGTCCAATACGAGCATTAGAATCAATTCGAGACTTAATCAGAACCTTTAAGAATTTTTTAAGAAATTACAAAAGTTTTTTCAAGGTGCAGGGCTCACACGCTCGTGTGGTCCAAAGGCCACACCCGTGTGACTCTGGGACACGCCCATGCTAGAGGCCGTGTTCGACCCCGTGTAACTCTCTAACTTGCACACACGGCCATGCCATAAGCCCGTGTGCTAGGCTATGTGGTTAATTAATTTAATTCGAATTAGGTGCAGGCTTCAAACGGCCAGGACACAAGCCCGTGATCCAGGCCGTGTGGCACATACGACTGAGACACACGCCCATGTCTCTGCCCGTGTGCCCAATTTTGAGCATTCTGTTTCTCAAAATTTAGGCGCAGGGGACACACGGCCTAACCACATACCCGTGTTACCAGGCCCTCACCCATGTTCGACGCTGGAACAGGGTACGAGGTATTACCGGACTTAAATACAAGCAAGCATACATTTTCGAGTCATCAATTTTTGTCCAAATTAGCACTTTTTAACAATCAATCACATCGTCCCTAAAATGAGCCTATGCCCAAAACATGCTCTAGAAGTGGTTTGGGACTAAACTGAGAACTTTAAAAAATATTACGGTAGTTAGAGAATTTTTGTTAAAATAGGGGTCACACACCCGTGTGGCTTAGGACACGCCCGTGTCCCGAACCCGTGTAACTCTCTGTTTGTCACCCAAGAACAAAAGGAAGACACACAGCCAAGACACACGTCCGTGTCCCGAGGCCATGTCCTTCACACGGCTGAGACACACGACCGTGTCTCACGCTCGTGTGCTCAATACTAAGCATTCTGTTTTGCAATGATTTAGGTTAATGAGACACACGGCTGGATCACATGCCCATTGGGTTGACTGTGTGTCACACACGGCCTAGACACACGCTCGTGTGTCTACCCGTGTGGACAATAATAAGGCTATTTACCAAGCCATTTGCCACCCTTATTCACACATACAAATCTCACATTCATTAGGCCTCATTCAATTACTATCTAGTTGCCAAATTATACTCAAATTTCTCATCTCATCAATAGGTCACAATCATGCTATAAATCACATTTTCAAATATTTCACATTCACCAAGCATACCATGATCATATCAACATATACATTGACACATATATGAATATACTTAGGCTTACAACCTTGTTGCCACTATAAGCCAACTTACATGGCCAAATAGCAAAATAAGCATTTGACGATTACAAGCCATTACATTGGCTAAAATCATATGATGCATATAACAAATGACCAAGTCCCTATACATGCCACAACTTAAAATACATGAATTCATCAATACCCAAAATGATAGCTTGATAGTGTGACAGGATCTTTGGTGATCTCCAACCCGAGCTAGCTTGACGACACTATAAAGCATGGGAAAGGAAGGGGGTAAGCTATACAGCTTAGGAAGTCCGTATGAAAATGATAAGAAACTCTTACCAATAATTTACCAAGTCCAATAATATAAACACAAGATAATATAAATTGCATTAAAACTCACTGTTATAACTTATTCAGTCACATTGTTTGCCCTATCAAATTACAAGTGTAATTTAACATGTTTTGACATTAGCCTAACAGCCGTGATCTCTCTATTATAGCAGATTTCCATAATCAACAAATCATTGCAAACCTTATAATAAACATGCACATTAATTATGAGTATTCCCTTTTCAAGCACATATTTTAACATCTGTCAAATGTTTAAAGCTTATATCTTCTCATACTTCCATAATCATTTTAATAGGCAATTATGGCAATCTTTTCTTTTTCTCATATTCGATAAATCACATTTTGTGTGAATAAAACATGATATATCATAACTCAATTTGGCCCAAGCTAATTACACGATCGCCAACCGAATTTACCATGTATTTCGTACATCATAAGTATAGACCAATAATCACAAGGCTTTCACAAAACATTCTCATGGAAACCATGAACTCACACTATCATGAAGTCAATGCTTATAAACTTTATGTACATACCTGTACTAATTCGTAACACTTACATACTCTTTCTCTTCTTTAACATACCTGTTGAATTTCCCTTGAACCACTTGGAATACTAAAGGATACTCGGGGATCTCGTATACACAGTACCGTACCAATGCCATATCCCAGATATGGTCTTTCATGTAATCTCGTATCGATGCCAATAGCCTAGCTATGGTCTTACACGGAATCTCTTATCGATGCCATATACCAGATATGGTTTTACACGAATCTCATATCAATGCCATATCCCAGATATGGTCTGAAATCTCATATCGATGCCATATCCCAGATATGGTCTTACACGTAATCTCAGTAACCTAATGTCATGACATTTGTATCCTCTCTATTCCTAAGGTTCAACTGGGACTTTCGATGTATCAAATCTCTATCGGTCATTTCCGTAGTGTCGTACTCAATAACGTTCACATTTTATTTCAATAATATAGCATTTACCACAATCATATCAATTAAGCAATTATACATATATAATTTAATGCTTATTAAACATACGAACTTACTTCAACATAAAAATGGCGAAAAGGACCTAACTGGTGAATACTCGTTTTTCCCCCGTTCTAGGTTCGAACCTCATTTTTCTTGATCTATATTATCACATTCAACTTATTTAATCATGAAACTATTCAAATCAGCCCAAAATCATATTATGGAAAAATTACATTTTTGCCCCTAAAAATTCACATTTTTACATTTTGTTCCTAGGCTCGTAAAATGAATTTCATGAAATTTATTGATTACCCAAGCCTATCCAAACCCTTATTGTACTCATACCAGTCCAAATTTTTCATTAAATCACACTTTTACTATTTATTTTATAACTTTTACAAATAAGTCCTTTTAGGCATTTTCATCGAAAATCACTTAGCAAAAGTCATTTATCATAGAGAAAACATACATTTCCTACCATTAGAAATCAAAATACACAAATATCCATCATGGGTAAAATTTTAGACCTTGATTATGTCTTAAATTAATGGTAGAAATAGATAGATCATGTTAATAGGATTTCAAAAACATAAAAATCATTAAAAATAGGGTTAGAATAGACTTACAATCAAGCTTGGAAGCTTGAAAAACCCTAGCCATGGTTTCTCCTTGTAAAATTCGGCCATGGGAGGAAGATGGACAAAAATTGACTTTTAATTTGACTTTTTAATTCATTTAATTACCAAATTAGTAAAATACCCTTAATGAAAAACTTTAGAAACGTACCTAACCATGTCCATTTTTGTCCACCAACTTAACCAATGGTCTAATTACCACATAAAGACCTCCAATTTAAAATTTCATAGCAATTAGACACCTCTAGCATGTAGAACTCAACTTTTGCACTTTTATAATTTAGTCCTTTTGACTAAATTGAGTGCCCAAACGTCAAAATTTTTGAACAAAATTTTTAGGAAATCATTCCATAAAATTGTAGACCATGAAAATATAATAAAAATAAAATTTTCTAGGTTGGGTTCGTGGTCCTGAAACCACTGTTTCGACTAGACCCAAAATCGGGCTGTTACAGGACCAAATTCAACACACCAATATAATCACTCCATAAATATTTAATAAAAATATTTACGACTCAATTTACAGAAATAAGGTCCCTAAACTTCATTTTTCAAAACCACTTTACTTTAGGGACGAACTATTTGTACTTAACTATTCGTTCAATTGACAAAAATTATCAAATCAAAATTAAGCATAACAATATATTTGACTCGTAAATATTATTTAATATTTACGAACTCACTTGTCAGATTTGTGGTCTCGAAACCACTATTTTTGACACCACTGAAAAATGACTATTACAGCCAAACCCGGTGGTGTCATCACAAGTGCGACACCTTCACGACATCTTAAATTGGTTCGACTGTTACCGATTCGGTCTGGTTTAGTGACATCCGATCGGTCAAGTGATGACCCGACCGATATAATCTAGCCATCGGTTGGATTGTCGGTCTGATTTCACGTACTGGACTCGGTTCGATCAGTTTTGGGTCTTGGTCTCAGTTTTTGGTTTTCGATTCCAATTTTTGATCTCAAGTCCCATTGGGTAAATTGTCTAAATTTAAAGTTAATCTCCAAAAATATCATATTTACTTTAATTAATTTAATTAATTTAATTTTTCTTGATCAAAATTAATTTTCTCAAAAATCATTGAGATTTTTCAAAATTAATTTTTCAAGAAAATTCTTTAATCAAATTCTCTGGTTGAACAATTCTCATGACCGCTCAATTTAATTCCACGTCAAATAAATCAAATCAATTAAGTTATTTCCAAAGTCGTAGAATTTCCTTCTGATCCAAATACAGTTCGATTGAGCTTTTTTTGAGCTAGTAGAGGGACCAATCAAACATATACAATTAGACTCTAGTAATTGCAATTATGTCCAAAAGCATCGTTCCGATAATTAACAATTTACTTAATCATGGAGCCAATCCACAAGAAGTACCATGATTGAAAACTCCTTATTGTATACTCTTTACGAAAGTAATTCATCCAACTGCTTTGTCCAATAACCTCGTCATGTGTGTGTTGCCTTCATATGATATCCTTGATTGCTTTGAGTTAAAATCTGTTCACTTAATACAATTCTATTTTATCTTATTGTCACTATTGTACCTTCTTAACAATTAATGTGATTACTGTAAATAAATGACTATAATAAATTACTTGTTCGAGAACAAGAAACTTATGGTCACATTCCATATTTGTCAATCCACACAATGCCAATGAGATAATACCCTGAACTCTTTAATTGAGTTATGAATTCCATTGTTGCTAGTAAAGTCATGCCGTACACAAGTCATGTACCTAACATACCAGCTATAAGCTCGATCATTTTAAAGCATAAGTCTCCATTTATATCAAAGCACATGAGGTACATAAGTATGACCAGTGACTAATTCAGGATTTAGGTAAATCACACCATGAACATCACAAATGAATTAGTTCACAAATAGATTCAGAAGTAATTCAACTTGGGTCCAGTTCAATGTATCATTCTTCCAATGAGTACATCTATGTCTTTACCCGTGGAGTCATTTGCTCCGATAGCCAAGACTAGTCATCTCCCTAATTGAAATTGTAGACGACATAATAATCTTTTAAGTAATTGAATTAAACGCTCACTTTGATTCTTTTACGAGATTACGTACTCATTTAGATTATCTACTAAAGTAAATTATCTTTTTCACAATGTAAATGTTCTTACAATTTAACACCCCTTATCTCGTCAGGAGGACATGGCGTGTATCATTCAGCTAGACAGACCGATCGAGGCATTACTGACGGATTCAAATCCTTTGGCTTAATTTAAAATATTTAGAAAAATTATTACGAATATTTTCCTTAGTGTAAAAATCATTTCTCTTCTTTCATTTTGCAACACATATTTAGAGAAAATAATAGAAGCTATAAAAGAAATTTTTTTATTCAACTACTTCCTAGTTATGGCATATATATATCTAAATCATAAAAAATCATAATCAACAAACCAAGTGGGGTTGGCGTATTCTTTCAAAGAATGGGCAATTCTCTTTTAAGATAAAAAAATATTTAATTGCAAAAGTTAAATACTAAAACATAGCCATGCATGATACAAAAATAAACAAGTGACTCACTCACTACCACAACTTTGGTGTAGTCCCCTTCGATGGATCCTTCTTCTATTATCAAAATGCTTGAGATGAAATGTAATGGAGTAAGTTCATTTGAATTTAATGAGTTCCAAAATAGACACAATTAATTTTACAAGAACTCTGATAATCAACAAGCATCAATACTCGTAAGAAAAGAACAACAAAATTTTTTGTGAGACTCTGTTATACAAACTTAATACACTAATTTCCATCCACAGTCCCTTGGTGGTAACACCGCGCCAATTTAAATAAACACTTATAGCACTCAGGCGGACAAATTCAACCGACTTATACATATCTCATAAAACCCTACATGGTTATAAACGACCTATCCTTGTACCGGCCTTGAAACTATATCTCAGAAATTAGAATTACATATCAACCATATTTATTTTCATTTCATATCCTTGTTAAGTTGAACACGCGTTCTCTGGTAAGGTAGGGCCGTGATCTGCCAGTCTGGTTTGCAAGATAGTTGCCCTACTGTAAGCATCATATATAGATATGCTTCCTACAATTTTTCACATATCATAAATTTTTTGGTACTGGGCTCGTGCAACAAGGAGGGTGTTTTTACAATGGTCATACTCACGCATACATCCAGACACAACAAATTAACTCATTTACAATAAGAGCAACTTACTACACTCAACCCACATATAATAAAACTTTCATAACTCAAAGGAGGTAAGAAAGAACTCACTAGCAAACTTCAAAAAAAAATCTATTCTACTGGTCTTTTATCTCGATTGTTCAGTCCTTCACTAACTTCTTGAGCTAAATAAGAAACAATTATAACCATCATATCATTTATCTAATTTAATCATGCATGTACTAATGCAAAAATGTAAATCCCTTTGACAATAACCTAAGGGTTTTTCAAAAATTACCAGTAAGTTAGTACTTAATTAGGGTGTTTTGACTAGCTACTAGAAACCTACATTGTCTTCTCTAACGAAGATATCTTAAAACTTTCCAAAGATTCAGAAAAAAAGGCGGAGAAAAAAAAACATGGCACCATTATATAGTATAGACAAGAGGGACAAAGCTTACTGGGAGGGTTAGAAAATGCCAATATAGCCCTTGAAACCTGAGAATAGACTTGCCTAAACATCTACCGAACTTAACTACTACCACTAATCAGTTTAATTAGTAGTAAAATGTTGCTTGTACACTAAGGGTGGGTTCGGATAGGCGGTGTGTTTACCTATGGCTAGTGTAAAAACAGTGGTGGCAATAAGATTAGATAGTTTAGTGATACTGTAGCGTAAGACAAAAAGTAAGTTAAACGCACTGCACTGCACCCCGCCGTCCATCCAAACCCACCCTCAAACAAGCCAACTAAAAAAGTCATTCAGTTACCTAAACACATGAAGCTATCATGTACAGTATTCTAGTTCAATTCCAAATATGTCTTAACTAAACTTTAACGATACTCATCGAGTCATCATTTTCACGCTAAAACAAAGAAAACAAGTCTATCAATCTGCAAACCAACAAGTTCGCCCCTAGTATTTGTAGTTGGCCAATTGTCCTACAAAAGAGCTTGCCAAACCTTAGAGTTCGCCAAAATACTGTTGAATCCACACAATATGCCATCGAGACACTTAAGAAATAATGAACTCTTTTTTTCCTTCCTTGGCTTACTCAACTATACGCCAAACAGTATATCATTGCGGTTTATATTGGGTGGGTTGTTACATATAGGGCTTACTCAACTATACACTAAATAATATATCGATACGGTCTACGCCGGGTGGTCTGTTACATACAGTGGCACTTATTATCAGTTTGAATTTAGACAATCAACGAACTAGTATTTTCTTGTCACAATTGTGCTATGTATTTGACCGCCTTTGGACGTACCAATGTCCAAAGTAGAAATCCTACACAAAAGATATAACTATGTTATCTACAAGTATATGATTTAGGTTTTAATATAGTACAACGAAGTAGATGAGTATTACAAGGATCGTACCCAATGGGGCGAACACCAAATTTGTAACAGCTCGATTTTGGGCCTAGTAGTAACAGTGGTTTTCAGACTACAAATCTGACGAGGAAAAAAAATTATTTTTATTATATTTTTATGGTCTACAGTTTTACAATATAATTTCGTGAAAATTTCGTTCGGAAATTTTGATGTTTGGGCACTCAATTTAGTCAAAAGGACTAAATTGTAAAAAGTGAAAAAGTTGAGTTCTATATGCTAGAGGTGCCTAATTGTTATGAATTTTTAAATTGAAGGTCCTTAAATGGAAATTAGACCATTGGATAATTTTTTGGACAAAAATGGACATGAAATAGGTGAAATAGAAAATTTTTGACTTAGGGGCGTTTTGGTCATTTAGTAATTAAATGATTAAATAAACAAAATAAACGGAAAATTTTGGTCATCTTTAACCCTAGGCTGAAATTTTGAAGACCACCATGGCTAGGGTTTTGTTTAAGCTTTCCAAGCTCGATAGTAAGCCCGTTCTTGCCCCGTTTTTAATGGTTTTTATGTTTTTGAAATCCTCGTAACAAGATTTACCTATTTCTACCCTTGATTTGAAGTAGGGTTGATGTTTAAAAATTTACCCATGTGTGACATGTGTGTATTTTGATGTCTAATGGAGGAATATGAATGTTTGTTTTGTGTTGAATGACTTTAAATAAGTAGTTTTCGATGAAAATGCTAAAAAAGACTGATTTGTAAAAGTTATAAAATTTTTCATAAAAGTGTAATTTAGTGGAAATTTTGGGCTGCTATAGTTATGAAAATGATTCAGCTAGGCTTAAAGTTCAAAGAAATTGAACACATTTCATTTTATGAACTTAGGGGCAAAAGTGTAAATATGATAAAGTTTAAAGGCAAAAATGTAATTTTGCCATAATATGATTTTTGGGTCACAATGAATAATGTGACTAACAAGTGAGCTATATGTGTTGTTCTAGATCAAGAAAAGCAAGATTCGGGCCTAGAACGAGAGAAAAACTGGTATGGGAAGGTTAGGTCTTTCTCACCATTTTTCGTATCGAGGTAAGTTCATGTGTAAATAATTCAACATTATGTTGTTATGTATCTATTGCTTTAATATTGTATGAAATGTATATTTTTTCTATGGATTTGATTAATGATGACTTGATGACGATTCGACGAAGAATTGATACTTCGAAATCCCGGTTGAACCTTAGGAATAGCTAGGGTACAAATGTCATGACATTAGGGTTATATGAGATCCCATGTAAGACCATGTCTGGGACATGGCATTGGCATCGATATGAGATCCCATGTAAGACCATGTCTGGGACATGGCATTGGCAACGATATGGGATCCCATATAAGACCATATCTGGGATATGACATTGGCATAAATATGTTATTTCGTGTAAGACCATGTCTGGGACATGGCATCGATATGAAACATCGTGTAAGACCATAGTTGGGCTATCGACATCGATATGTGTGATCCCATGTAAGACCATATCTGGGATATGCCATTGGCATCTTACTATGTGTATGAGTTTCCCCGAGTATCCTTTAGTATTCGAGTGGTTCAACGAATAATTCAAGGATTATGTCAAAGATGTGAAAAGGCATGATCATGTTGAAAGGGTACAGGTATGTATGAAAATTTCATGAGTAATGAACTTGGTGTATATTGGACATTTGGTAAGAATGTAAATGAGTAAGTCATACCTTGTGATTATCTGTCTATACTTATTGTAACACCCATTACCAGTGTCCTACGTCGGGATAGGGTACTAGGCATTATCGGACTTAAACACAAGCAATCATACAATTCAGGCCATAAAATTTCATTCATATTTTAAATCATTATATCACATGCATATAGTCCTCTATTTGGTTTTACGAAGCCCAAAACATACTTTAGAAAGAGTTCTGGACTAAACCGAGAACTTTGGAAAGCTCTAGGAAAAACTTAGAAATTTTTCTCATGAAACAGGGTCACACGCCCATGTGCCATCAACACGCCCGTGTCCTCAGAGCGTGTAACTCTCTATTTATGACGTCAGAAAATAAATTGAACCACACGGCCAGGCCACACGCCCGTGTTCCCAGGCCGTGTTCCTCACATTTTTAGTACAATATAATGATACAATCAAAAGATTTTCATGAAATTACTCTCATAAGTATCAATCATTCATTTTCACTCTTATCACAAGTCCCTGGGTTTCGAGTACTTACCAGTGCTATCACTTAGCACAACACTCTTCCAAACATGACAATTCATATGCATCATAATAGTATCATATAATATAAATGAGTTTATCATGGAAAGAACCCTTTTATTTCCTTTCTCATATTAATCTCGTTGGATTTCTCGGAATCTCAATGGATATCCCATTCACCATCAATTCATACAAGTGATCATTTCAATTACGCACTCCCGTGAACCTTTACGACAGGATTTCCAGTCCAAGTTAAATCCCCCGTAATATAAACTCATAGAGTATCGTCAAGATTACCAGTCTAGGCTAAATCCCCTGCAACGACATATACTTTAATGAGCTCGGATCTGAATTACCAGTCTAGGCTAAATTCAGGTCCTAATAGGATTACCCGTCTGGGCTAAATCCATTTCAGCACACATATTCTTTGGGAGGGTAGATCACTTTACAAGTTCATGTCCGTCAATTCGTATTTTCCCTTTTTAAAGAGCACACTCCCGCGAACCTCTTTTCTTACAACGGGATTACCAGTCCAGGCTAAATCTCCTGTAATATAAACTCATAGAGTATTGTCGGGATTACCAGTTCAGGTTAAATCCCCTGTAACGACATATACTCTAATGAGCTCAGATCTGAATTACCAGTCCAGGCTAAATTCAAATCCTAATCGAATTACCCGTTTGGGCTAAATCTGTTACACATATTCTCCGGGAGGGCTATATAGGGATTGGATCACCTGTCCGGGCTAGATCCTTTTTACCATCAATTCCTTTTCAAGAATCCATCGAATATCCTATTTCATTCAACCGAGATTTTTCTTCCTCTTATTATCAACCATGTCAATGTTTCATAAATTTTCATACATTGAGCATTCAAATCATATTTTTATCAAGAGCATACATTTATCATATAATCGTCATTTAAGCAATTAAAATACCTCACACATTGCATATACTTGCAAATCGACTTACCTTCTTTTTCACTCTTTCACAAGTTATCCAACTTAATAAAACATCATGTTAAATTAAATTCTCAATATATTCATCTATTATATAGCAAGCCATCAATGATTGAACCATCAAACATTTCATGTGCTACTAGTCATATATCATTGTTCTCACAAATTTTATATACCATTCTTTCATCACTTTTCAATGTATTAAATCATGCCATTCATGCAATAATAATATAGAATTTTCAATTAAAATATAGCATTACAATATTATTGACACACGAACTTACCTCGGCACCAAAATAGCAAAAAAGAACCTAACCGTCGATTTTTCATTTTTCACCCGATCTAGGTCCAATCCTCATTTCCTTGATCTATAATATCACATTTAGTCTAATTATTAGTCACATTATTTAATGTGATCCAAAAATCATATTTTAGAAAAATTACATTTTGCCCCTAAACTTTATCAAAATTACTCTTTTTCCCCTAGACTCGTAAAATAATTTTTATTCAATTTCCTCACTCTTTAAGCCTAGCCGAACCATTTTATTAACTATAGCCAACCACAATTCTCATCAAAACACACTTTTATACCGTTTTTACAACTTTTACAAAATGGTCCTTTCGGACGTTTTCATCGAAAATCGCTTAGTAAAAGTCGTTTATTTCACACCCAACACTCATTTTCTACCATTAGACATCAAAATAAATGCATATCACACATGGGTCAATTTTTAAACATGAAACCTAGCTCAAATTAATGGTAGAAATATATAGATCTTGTTACGGGGATTATAAAAACGTAAAAATCATTAAAAACGGGGTTAGACCAGAGTTACAATCGAGCTTGGAAACTTGAAAAACCCTAGCCATGGTTTATACATGCAAGTTCAGGCCAAGAGGTTGAAGATAGACAAAAATTGGCTTTTAATTTTGTTTTTAATTCATTTTAATAACTAAATGACCAAAATGCCCTTAATGAAAAACTTTGGAAACATGCCTAACCATGTCCAATTTTGTCCAAAAACTTAACCAATGGTCTAATTGCCACATAAGGACCTCCAATTTAAAATTTCATAACAATTCGACACCTCTAGCATGTAGAACTCAACTTTTGCACTTTTTACGATTTAGTCCTTTTGACTAAATTGAGTGCCCAAACGTCAAAATTTTCGAACGAAATTTTCAAAAAATCATTTAATAAAATTTTATACCATAAAAATATCATAAAAACAAAATTTTACTCATCGAATTTGTGGTCCCGAAACTATTATTTTGACTAGACCCAAAATCGGGATGTTATATTTATGATGTATAAATATGTGGTAAATTTGATTGATGATCATGTGTGAGGCTTTTAGGCCAAATTAAATTGAGACATGATTTGTTTATCCCTTTACCTTTGTGGCGTAATGAATATGAAAGGAGAAATGGATTGGCATAAATGCCTATTTAAAAATGATTATGAAAGAGTAAAATTAGCATTAGAATAGTTTTGGAAAGCAGCAGTAGTACTACTTTGAAAAATCACCAAAAATTGTGGAAATCAAATTAGAGGTTTAATCAAATACAAATTAAATTTTATTGAGTCTAGTTTTCAAAGAAGAAATGGTGTAAGTAATAAAATTGTAAACTACGAGATATAGTAAATTTTGTGAGACAAGGTTAGAAGGATTTCTGGTTCCCCTGTCCTGACTTTGGAAAACCATTAAAAATTGTATAAAAATTCTTGGGGGTTTAAATTTATATTTTTAAATTCTTAATGAGTATATCTTCAATAGAAACAAATGAGAATATCATCCGAATCCCGTACTAAGAGCTAATTAATTTTTAGTGAAGAAAGGTCAAAACTGTCAAACAGTAGAACATGGATGAATTTGAAGAATTAACTATACTTATTAGCTAATCCATAAGTTCTAGAAATTTTATGGTAGAAAGATATACTCATTAAGAATATACTTTTTGGCTAACTCCCCTTCCTTTCCCATCTCCCCTATGGGCGTGTGTTCCGGCCGTGTGTCCCCTGCACCCTAGGTAAAACAGAATGCCCAATAGTGAACACATGGGCAGAGACACGACCGTGTGTCTTATCTGTGTGAAGGACACGGCCTTAGCACACGGGTGTGTTACTTGGTCGTGTGAACCTATTTCGATTTATGATGTCATAAACATAGAGTTACACGGGCTACGGACATGGGCGTGACCCAAGCCACATGAGCGTGTTTGACCACACTGCCTACCCACACGAGTGTGTGATTCCTGTTTTGAGGAAAACAAATTTTAAGTGATACGAAAGTTCTGAAAGTTCTCGGTTTAGTTCTGAACCACACCCAATGTATGTTTGGGGCCTCATGGGCCCATATAAGGGATGATATGCATGTGAATGAAAAGTTTTCAATTTTGATGGAAATTCATGCTTCGGTTTTGTATGATTGTATGAGTTAATGTCTGGTAATGCCTCATATCTTATCCTGGCGTCGGACACTGGTAAGGGGTGTTACAAAATTAATTCTAACTTAAATATAAATAGATCTAATTATAACTTTAAATGGATTATATTATGATAGATAAAAAGAAAGGTTGTGGTAGTCTATATTAATAATAACAAGAAAACAAAGAAAACAAAGAAATAAATCACGAGAAATCAAATAATAAAAAAATATATAAAATTTAGGAATGGGTGATTAGCTTGCTTTAGTAATCATAACCAACTACTGTTTCGAGTTTTCTTGTTCAATCAACTAGTCAATACCCCAGCATCTTCTGATCTTCCACTGAAATATTAAGTCGGCAAGAATTACCTGTCTCTCGACCTCATAGTTTAGACCAATTCAGGGTTAAAGTGTTCACAAATAGACCATACAAAATTTGGGTTAATTCTCACATCAATGACTTTCTAGGGTTGTCAGGCCTAGGGTTTAGGTTTTTCCTTTCCTGAACGGCTGATTCGCTAAGAGAACCCTACAAAAAAGTTAATTAATGATACCTCTACTCGCAAATCTTCCATATGAGGATTAGTTCCTAATGGATCTAATAAAAAATATAAACTTGATAAAAGGAATAAACATGAAGAATAATTCAAGAGAATAAAGTTTATAAGAAGCTTAATTTGTATTAGAATTAATCACGAAATCCTTACAGAGTTGATGGTGTTGCAAAAATCTAATTTCCCCTACAAAAGCAAATAACAAGAAATGAAATAAAACGTAAGCCTAATAAAAGAAAAAACTAAAAACTAAATATAAGAAGAAAATTATACAATATAGTTGTCCATAACATGTGTTAAATGAGCCTATTTATAGACTTTAGAGTGGTTTTTGTCCTTAACCCTAGGTTAGCTACCATCCTTGTGCTTAACATTTGATTTTGTGGACCAAAACGCCTTTGGATAATAATTATTTCTCGTATAGAGGTGATGTCACGACACATTATTTCCTGTATCGCGACATCGAATCAGTATGCTCATTTTCATGGTGTGTTCAGGGGTGTGTCACGACATCCTCAAGCTGTGTCGCAACACTAAAGGCAGTCTTGGAATTCTTCTATTCTATTCCCTATGCTGCAACATCCAATGCTTCGTATTACAACACAACGACCAGTATCGAGTTAGCACTATAACATCCAAAATTTTAGCTTAATTAGAATGTAGAATTATATAAAAAATAAGGAATTAGCTCAGTGGTTAGTTAGTGAATGTGAAATCGGGGAACCAAATGAGGTCCCAAGTTTGAATCCTTTCTCTTGCGAAATAATTAAAATATTGTAAAATACCTTGTTTTTATTATAGCGTGCCATCCATGCCCTAGCCGTCCCTCTCCTCTCCTCTCTTTCTTGATTTTCAATTTATTTTTCTTCCTCCATTGTTGCCATTGCCCATAACACCTAGTTTTATGATCTTTTTCTTTTCTTTTTTCATAAGATTTTGCATTATCTCCTCTTTCACCTTGCTGCCATTTCCCCTAATTTATTCAATCCAAATATGATGTAACAACCCATTTTTAGTCTAATCAGAATAGTGGTTTGGGGACTACAAATCTGAAGTCAAAATAATTATTTTATTATTACTTTAATGTCTACAGCATGAAAATATGTTCGTGTGAAAATTTTGTTAAGAAATTTTATCGTTTGATTAGTTAATTTGATAAAAAGGACTAAATCGTGTAAAGTGAAACATTGGAGTGCTATAAGCTAAAAAGATTTATTAGCTATGAAATTTAATAGTGGATGTCCTTTTGTTGTAATTGGACCATAATTAAATTGAGTGGACATTAATGGACATATTATCATGTAATTTGATGGTTTTTAATTAAGGTCAATATGGTAAATTAATAAATAACTTAACTAAAATATGAAATAACATGAGAATATCATCAATTCCTTTCATCATCACCGATTTTAACAAAGTAGAAAGCCATTTTTAGGGCTTAAAGCATTCGGCCATCTCCTAGCTCAATTGTAAGTCCGTTTTTGTCCCATTTTTAATGATTTCTATATTTTTGAGATCGTTGCAACTAGGTCTAGCTAGCCCAGGGACTATTTTGCAAAAATTTTAAAGATTTAGAAAGTTTCCATTGATGAATAAGCATGTTTTGATGTTTGATGATAGAGTATGAATGTTTGTTGTGAATTATACAAGTTTTGTTAAGTGACTTTTAATGAAAATGCCAATTAGGGATTAAATTGTGAAAGTGGAAACTTTGTGGTTAAAATGTGAAATAAATGAAAAATATGGGTTGTTAGGGACATAATAGTAATTCGGCTAGCATGGGTTGTGGTTAAATTGCGTGAATTTGTGTTTTTATGAAATAAAGACTAAATTGTAAAAGTGGTGAAACAATAGGGGCAAATGTGTAAAAATGCCTTAAAGTGAATTTTGGACTAAATTGAATAGAGATATGATTAAATAAGTTAATTTTTATTATATTTAGATCAGGAAAAGTGAAACTCGGAGTTAGATCGGGGAAAGAACAAGGTTTCAGATTAGTTGACTCTTGTCGTCGTTTTTACATCCGAGGTAAGTTCGTATGTGATAAGCATTGTTATACTTATGCATTAAATGCTTTGATATTGCATAAATTGTGTATACGAGACTACAGTCACGTTTGATGATGATTCAGTTAATTATGGGCACTTAGTGTGCGAAATCGAGATAGGTTCGATTATATATTTGCACTTAGTGTGCGAGATTGAGATATCTTTGGCTATATATGGATATATATATCTATATATATTGGCACTTATGTGCAAGATTGAAACAACTTCGACTATTTATTTGGCACTAAGTGTGCGAGTTTTTCGAGTATTCAAAAATATTCTAAATGGTTTAATGGATATGTCAAGGATGTGAATAAGTATGAGTTAAATACGGGAAGGTACAAGTATGTACATGAACTAAGTAATACACTGAAATGATGAAAAATTATGGAAATTACATCTAAGTTGATGGATGTAAATGTGGTAGGTTGGTGATATATTATGAGATATGTTATGTTATATTATGTTTTGGCTTAATTTGAGTTTACATGTTGAGTTTATATAAATGCTATACAAACTTACTAAGCTATAAAGCTTTCGTGTATTTCTTTGTGTTTTATAGTGATTTCAAAGCTAGCTTGAATTCGGGGACCGTCGAGGATTGTTTCACACTATCCATCTATCACTTGGTACCTTTGAAATTAAGTTTTGGGTTATATGGCATGTATAGGGACTTTGGTCATTTTGATAAATGTGGTGCTTATGAAGTTAGCCATTTGAATTGGCTTGTAAATGTCTAAGGTTTGGTTTGTAAATTTGGCCATGTGAGTTGGCTTATTTTGGTTGATTTGGTTATGTTTATATGTATACAAATGATCTATGTTGTGTGATTGAGGTTGGTTTTGTGATGCTTGTCGATAGTAAGTTTTATAAATGTCAAATGGTTGATAATTGAGAAGCTATGTGCTTGTGAACTGGTGTATGATGATGCATGTTTGGAATGGTTTAATTAGTTAATTTGAATATGTGAACTTGGTATGTTTTGAATGAGTAAAACAAGGGATTATAAGCATATTAGTTGTTGGTATTGACATGGTATGTTTTTAGCCTTGATTGTGGTTGAATTGGATGCCCACTTATGCTATGAATGAGTACCATTTGAATTGTGTAGGTGTGTGCAAATTGGGGTGGCAAGATGGCTTGGTAAATAGGCTATTTTTGTACACACGGGTAGAGACACGGGTGTGTGTCTCAACCGTGTGTGACACACAGTCAGGTTATACAGTCGTGTGTCCCCTAGTGTTGAATTGAAATCAAGTCAGTATGCTCCACACGACTTCACACACGGGCGTGTGACTTCGTAGTGTGGCATAAGTCAGTATACCTTACAGGTTTGGCACGACCTAGAACCTGGCCTAGGACACGGGCGTGTATGGCCATTTTGAAGGCACACGAGCTATTCACACTGGTGTGTGTTGGCCGTGTGACCCAAGTCAAAGAGTTACACGGGGTAGGACATAGGCTGGGACACAGCCATATGCTTCCATTTCAAATGTCCACACGGCCTGTGACACGGGCATGTCTGTTGGCCGTGTGAGACACACGGGTGGGCCACAAGGGCGTGTGTCCCCTTTTTATAAATAAATTTCTTAAGCGTTCAAAAAGTTTTCAAAGTTTTCAGTTTAGTCTTGAACCATTTTCAATGCATGTTTTTGGGCCTTAGAGGCTCATATTAGGGACAAAATGTTTAGTTGTGAATGGAATGTATATAATTTGATTAAATGTATGTGAAATGTATGTGTAAAATGTAGTATAATTTCGGTAATGCTCCGTAACCCTATTTTGGCATTGAATACGGGTGAGTGGTGTTAAATATGAAATCTTGAACCCCCAAGATCGATTCCAATCTTTGTCAAGAAGTGCAATTGCCGTCCATAGCATCTAGCTTGTGTAAGATCCATTTTTCTCTCAATTTCATGTTAAATCTTGTTAAACAAAACCCTAAATTTATAGATCTAGAATTTGGAGGATTTTTAAAGATTTATTAGTATTTTCCAACTTTTTTATTAATTTTAAATGTGGTTTTAAATCAGCCCCAATTTGGCCACTGTGGGTGGTGGTGCGTGTGCCTCTGGGCAAGAAAGGGGCTATTTTTCTGTAGTTATTTCCCATTGATTTCCTACATGATTTTGGGCTCTTGAACCCCTCCTAATCAGCCTTGAAACATGTGCTCATTAGGAAAAATCAATGTTGATCAATCGACACTTCAGATCTGACAATTCAAGAAGTATAAGTGTGGGTAATTGTAACCTAGTGAATAGATTCAGTTTAGATATTGAGAAAATCTGTTAGTTGATCAATTAAGGAATTTTTAATCATAAATTAGCTTTTTATTTTTCAGTAATTAATTATTTTAGGTTCCTACTTAAATGCCGCAAATCAATAGTAACTTCGAAAGACGTTTGTGCGTACTATTTGCCCCAAATCAGTGTAAGAAATCTATCTAGTTTGGATTCAAAAAATAGTTGTAATTGTGACGATTGGATTGAACCCATAATTGGGTATGTAGGGAATTTTAAGAGGTGTATTAATTGAATTCTATACTTATTTTTCTTTCATTTAGGTATGTTTTAATGTTTATTAAAGAAATCGCAAGATTTGCTAGTGTGCTGCAAAAGAGCGTAAATAAGGTGTGGGACCTAAACTCAATAACTAGTTTGGTAATAATAATAATTATTTAATTGATGATTTAGCTTGCTTATTGGGCTTGGCTTAATAGCTAAGAAATTAAATTTGTAAGTGGCCGAATCAAGTACAAGCCTTACCTATTTGGCATGGTAGCATTGTTACTAGTTTGACTGAATAATTGAATGATTGACATTATCATGACTATTTGGTTAATTTGATATATGTTTGGGTTGAACGTATAGCATGGTTATGAATGAAATAAGGCTTATGCATGATATATTAATTCAAGTGATTTGTTATGATATGTTTGAAGGACAGCTATACATGCATATAAAGAAAAGTTGTAAACGAACATTAAATTGTGATTTGTTGAATGATACCATTTTATCGGTAAATTGAAAAGTTGGAATATTATTTCAACTCACTGAAAGTATTTGATAATTGAGGGCATATGTTGAAAATGCCAATTAAATGTGAATGTATTGTTTTATGGCTATGTGTGAGATTGTATGACATATTGCATGTGCATTGGGGTCAGTTATTTTTGTGGTTGACGGAGGAGTTTTGTGGAGTACTGGCAACATATTAAGTCCGCATTTATACATAGTCAGTGCACTACACCTGAAGTACCAAGGGGATTTGCAATTTTATCACATTATATAGTGGTTTCTACCACATCGAGCCTTGCTTGCATACGTTGGAGTTTAGCAGACAGGTTCTAGGGAAGTCGTGGTATGTAGCGGATGGTTTGGGTAGGAACTCACATTACATTATGTCATGATCATTTTACATAAGAATTTTGCTATTGATTTTTGTTTTTGTTATTGGATTCTATGAGAAAACGCTTGAATGTATGTAATATGCTTGAATGTTTAGACTCACACTGAGCTTGTTAAGCTCATCCCATTACTTTAACTTCTCAGGTAATGAACAGATTTAGGATCGGATTTGGTATGTTGACGTACAACAGACTTCGAACTCATTTTCACACTATTATTTTTATTTCATTTATATTTAAAATTTCTTAGTATTATATGGGTTTTGGATTGTAAAATTATTTGCAATGTGGTTTGAGACTGTTTTTGTTTTGGAGATTTTCATGCATACATGGTTTTCATATTTAGGATGGATTTACTACTACATGATGAAATTGGATTGAGCATGTCACTCGACCAAACTAATAATTGGGAATTTTTTCGTTTTTCCACAGCAAACAAGATAAACAAAATGTTTTTCTTCTAAGGCAATGTCGTGCAATGTTTTCTAAAAACCACGCCAGTTCTGCTAACTTGACTTAATAAAGGTTGATTTAATTAAATGAACATTTTCCCAAAATTAACAAAGGTAACTGTGGTTTTATTAAAAGAGAGTGTTTTGGAGGTTTCAACTATAGGTAGAGTAGGAATCGATGCTTAGGTGTCCCATGTGACTTTCACAATTCGGTCATAACGTCTAGGCCGGGTTTGGGAGGATACAAGCACACCTTCTAGTGGTCTCCCGCATGCTCATAAAGTATATTAGCTCACTCTTAGGCTTCATTCGACCCCCAAGGTTAATAAAATACTTAAATTACACACTTTATTGAATTGAACTAAACTTATGAAAAAGTAATTGAAACTTAACTAAAATGCTTATGTTCAAGCTCCTAAAGTTCGAAAAATATTTTAATCTACCACATCAAATTATGATAGATCAATATGCAAAACATGAAAGAAACACAAAAAATATAAGAGTGAAATGTGAAATTAACTTAATTTATTTATTCATCATTCAAGTACATAGGAAATAGTTGCATGTTTACTAGAATATGAGCATATTTCCCAACAATCTCCCCCTTGCCCTAGTGAAGTAAATGTGCCATGTTTCACATTCTCATATCCTCAACATATTTGTTAAAACTCCTAGTTACAAGAGTCTTAGTAAACGAATCCGTAAGGTTATTTTCAGAAGCTACTTTTACCACATCTACAATTCTTTCTGCTACTGCCTCTCATATCAAGTGATACTTCCGGTCAATGTGTTTGGTCTTTTGGTGTCTTTACATTTCGTTGGTATTAGCTATTGTAGAACTATTATCAGAATACAGTGTTATAACTTTTTCCATACTAGGAATGACTTCAAGATTAGTTAAGAACTTTCGAAGCCATCTCGCTTCTTTCGTTACCTCAGAAGCAACCACATACTCGACCTCCATAGTAGAGTCAGTAGTGAAAGTTTGGTTTACACTTCTTCATACTATGGCTCCACCGCCTAGGATGAATACATTTGCCGATGTTGATTGTCACAGCCCGATTTTGGGCCTAGTCAGAATAGTGGTTTTGGGACCACAAATTCGACGTAGAAAAATTTAGTTTTCTTATAATTTTATGGTCTACAGTTTCATGGAATGATTCTATGAAATTTTCGTTCGAAAATTTTGACGTTTGAACAGTCAATTTACCAAAAAGGACTAAATTGTAAAAAGTGAAAAACTTGACTTCTACATGGTAGAGGTGTCTAATTACTATGAAATTTTAAATTAGAGGTCCTTAGATGGTAATTATACCATTTGTTAAGTTAGTGGATAAAAATAGACATGAAGTAAGAGAATTTTAATGTTTTAAGAAAATGGCATTTTCGTCATTTGATAATTGAATGAATTAAAAAGCCAAAAATCAAGCCAAAATCTTGTCCATCTTCTCCTCCTTGTGCCGAAATTTATAAGGAAGACATAGCTATGGTTTTTCCAACTTTCAAGTTCGATTGTTATTCCGTATTTAATGCTCTTTACATGTTTAAAGTTGTTCTCACTTGATCTACCTATTTCTACCACTAATTTGAGAAATGATTAAGGTCTAGGGTTTGACCCATGTTATGCATGTGTGTATTTGATGTTTAATGGTAGATTATGCTAGTTTGATGTTTGAAAATTTACTTTTGTAAAGTGGTTTATGATGAAAATGGCTAAAAGGACCTATTTGTAAAAAGTTTTAAAATAAGTAGTAGAAATGTGAAAGAATGGAAAATGTGGGCTTTTATAAGCATGAAAGAGGTTCAGCTAGGCTTGGGGATCAAAGAAATTGAATCCATTTCATTTTACGAGCCTAAGGACCAAAGTATAAAAATGTCAAAGTTTAGGGGCAAAAATGTAATTTTTTTCATAGTGTAATTTTTGGGTTGAATTGAATAATGTGAATATTAAATGAGTTAAATTTGTAATTATAGATCAAGTGAAACAAGGTTCGGACCTAGATCGGGGGAAAAATAAAGTGTTTGACGATTAGGTCCCATTTCTACTATTTTTGTATCAAGGAAAGTTCGTATGTAAATAATGCATTGTTTTAATTATGTTTTAAATGATTTATTATTGTATGAATTGTGATTGACCCTTGGACGTATTCGACAAAGTTTTGACAAGCGTGAAATCTCGGTTGAACCTTAGAAATATATAGGATACAAATGTCATGACATTAGGGTTACTGAAATTTACGTGTAAGACCATATCTGAGATATGGCATCGATATGAGACTTCATGTATGACCATAGCTGGGCTATTGGCATTGATATGAGATCACATGTATGACCATATCTGGGATATGGCATTGGTACGATACTGCGTGTACGAGATTCCCGAGTATCCTTTAGTATTCCAAGTGGTTCAACGGGTAATTTAATGAGTGTGTCAAAGGTGAATTGTGTGTAAATACAATTCAAGATGACTCAGGTATGTACGTAAAACTCATACATAATGAGCTCAATATGTGATGAACTCTCAGTAAGGTTATGATTGAGTAAGTTATTATTATAAGACTTTAGTAAAATTTAGGCCATTTATTATCATGTTAATTGTATGTTAAATGTTTGGATATGATGCTTATTATTTGCATGGGAACTTACTAAGCTATATAGCTTACTCCCCTTACTTTTCCCTTGTCTTATAGTGTCACCAAGCTAGCTCAGGGATCAGAGACTGTCGGAGATCCACTCACACTACCAACAATTATTTTGGTACTAATGATTTCAACATTTTGAGTTATGGCATGTATAAGGGACTTGGTCATTTTGTCATGTGTCATAATTGATTTGGCTAAATGTGTTGGCTTATATTGGTTGAAAGTTTATTTTATAAAAGGCGATTAGAAATTGGCTACTATTGATATAAGTGAATTGTTTGATGATGCCTTTCATGAATGTTGAATTTTACTTGATTTGAGCTAATGAGTATGAGATGTTTGAGTAAGATTGATGGTAGCATGTGAATGTTGTGTTGATTCATTTGGTTGTGGCTGATTTGATTGTATGTATATGCTTGAATTGGTGTTATATTATGTTGTGTAGGTTTGTGCATCAAAGGGTGGCAAAATGGCCTGGTAAATAGCCTTATTTTTGTCCACACGGGTAGACACACGGGCGTGTGTCTAGGCCGTGTGTGACACATGGTCTATCCCATGGGCATGTGTTCCAGCCATATGTCCCTTGCACCCTAATTTTTACAAAATAGAATGCTCAAAATTAAGCACACGGGTAGAGAAATGGGCGTGTGTCTTAGCCGTGTGAATGGCACAGCCTCAGGCACGGGTGTAAAGTCTGCACCTATTTTATGAAACATCATAATTTTTAAATTAACCACACAGCCTACCACACGGGTGTATGACTTGGCCGTGTGTCTTCAATTTATTCTTGGGTGACAAACAGAGAGTTACATGTGCTAGGGACACAGGCCACGCAGCTTGCCCACATGGGCGATTCCCATATCCACACGAGAGTGTGACCCCTATTTAGTGAAAATTTTTTCTAAGTGTTTTAAAAATTTCTAAAGTTCTTGATTTAGTCCCGGACCGCTTCCAAAGCATGTTTTGGGCGTCGTAGGCTCGTAATAGGGACATTGTGATTGAGTATGAAATTTTTTAATTTGGACGCAAATGGATAACTCGAAATTGTATGAAAGTTTGTGTGATAAGTCTGGTAATGCCTCATACCTTGTTTTGACGTTGAATACGGGTAAGGGTGTTACGTCGATTTCCTCAAATCTTTTTAGGTTTAGAAGTTTGAGTCAGTGTATCCAACAGGAGTAAGGTTCTCCCTCAAAATACACAAGTATATAATCCCTGGTTCTTTTAAGATACCTTAATATATGCTTTACAACTTGCCAATGCCTTAGACTAGGATTTGTCTGATCTTGACTAACCATTCCCACTATGAAATAGATATTTGGACGTGTACAAAGCATTGCATACATAAGGCTTCCAACTATCGAAGCATATGGAACCTTACTCATATGCTCTCTTTCTTCCGTTGTCTTAGGATAGTCATCCAAAGAAAGATGAAAAATCAATGCAGTCAACTAAGGGCGTGGCTTCGTATCGATTATTGCAAACCGTTCTAGTACCTTATCAATGTATGAAGCTTGTGAGAGAGTTATCATTTTATTCTTTTGATCCCTATAGATTCGAATTCCAAGAATATAACTAGCTTGACCCAAGCCCTTCATGCTAAATTGTTGAGTTGACCACAGTTTAATCGATGATAATTCCCTTACATCATTTTCGATAAGTAAAATGTCATCGACATACAGAATGAGGAAGACCACCTTTTTATCTTTTATACGCTTATAAACACAAGGTTCACCAAATGATTTACTCAAACCAAAAAGTCTTTGATCGTTTGATCAAATATTTTATTGTATGAGCATGATACTTACTTAAGTCTATAAATAGATCTTAGTAATTTGCAAACTTTCTACTCCCTTCTTTTGACAACATAACCATTGGTGTAACACTCCTCACCCGTATTCAATGCTGGAATAGGGTTACGGAGCGTTAACAGACTTACAAATCAATTAAACCACTACTTAGCGTACATTTTAACAATTCAAGCATTCATCATTCAATCTCAATCAATTTGTTCCTAATATGAGTCTACGGGGCCCTAAACATACATTAGGAGTGGTCCGAGACCAAACCGATAACTTTAGAAACATTTGGAATACTTATAAAATTTTCTTCAAAACAGGGGACACACGCTCGAGTGACCAGGTTGTGTGTCTCAGATGACCACCAAACACGCTTGTGACACAGGCCGTTTGGACATTCAAAATGAGAGCACATGGTCGTGTCCCAACCCATGTCTTACCCCGTGTAACTCTCTGTCTTGGGTCACATGGCCGTGTCCCAGCCCGTGTCCTACCCCGTGTAACTCTTTGACTTGGGTCATACGGCCAACACACATGCCCGTGTGGGTAGCTTGTGTGCCCTAAAAAATGGCCATACATGCCCGTGTACCAAATTGTGTGTAAGGCCGTGCCAAACCTATATTGTATACTGACTTAGGCCACACGGCCAAGTCACACGCCCATGTGTGAGTCCGTGTGGAGCATACTGACTTGATTTCAATTTCAACACTATGGGACACACAGCCGTGTATTTGACCATGTGTCACACACGAATGGGACTCACACCCGTGTGTCTGCCTGTGTGGACAAAAATAGGCTATTTACCAAGCCATTTTGTCACCCAAATTTAGGCACACCTACACAACTGATACGGCTCAAAACATAGCATCAAAATGCATATAATTCAATTTTAAATCAAACATGATTTATACCATCTCCAACACCAACCAATACAAAACATAAATACCATATTATGCCATCTAAATTCATACTATTTCTAATCTTGTCAAATCATTAAAATGACCATTAACAAATATGCACTATTTGGCCTAATTTCATAAGCATACCAATAATCACAAATCATCCATTTGACACTCATAACACATATTACCATCAATAATTACACAACCATCAATCAACTCAATTCACAAGACATAATCATAGATATATACATGATTCAAACATACCAAATATATTAAAATGAGCCATCACTCATAGCTATATATACATACCAAATTATAAACATTTACAATGCCAATTTATATGGCCAAAATAACTATCAAGTCATAACCAAAATGACCAAGGTCCTTATACATGCCATATACTTAAAATACCAAAGTTCATAGGTACCAAGAGATAGGTAGATAGTGTGAAGCGATCTCCGACAATCCCCGAATCCGAGCTAGCTTTGGTTACACTATAAAACATGGGAAAAATAAAGAAAGTAAGCTATAAAGCTTAGTAAGCTCATATTAAATAAACTCAATGCAATCTCATAAATATAATTCAATAATTTCAATATACCAACATGTAGCTTACACTAATTAACAAACCTTTCAAATACTCAATTATGAGAGTATACACCTCCTTCACAAGTTTCCTCGATTTGGAACTTATATAATTCATGTACGTACTCGTATCATCTAACATCAATCTCAAACTCATCCACATCTATCGTCTACTTGTTGAACCATTCGGAATAGAGGTCGGATACTCAAGAGTCTCGCAAACTAAGTACCTATACCATGGACCGAAGCCAAATCAAGGTACCTTAGGTCTGAAATACTAATATCATGGCCCGAAGCCAAATCAACCGATATTGATGGCCCGAAGCCAAATTGGTATAACTCGCACCCGAAGTGCTAATATCATGGCCCGAAGCCAACACATGTATCCTCTAATGACATGTCACTAGTATTCTAAACTATTCCTAAAGTTCAACCGAGTACTTTATCTTTTCGAACTTATCCGAAGTCTTGTATTCAAAACTTATACAGTATCAAAGCATTTATAATAAATTTATAATGAAATTTATCACATGCAAACTTACTTAATGATCGAAAATGATGAAATTGTCGATTAATCGAGTACTTTATCTTTTCCCCGATCCAATTCCAAATTCCACTTTTAGTGATCTATATAATATCAAATTCAACTCATTTAATTATCCCTCTATTCAATTTATTCCAAATCACACTTTAAAACACATTTACACTTTTGCCCCTAATATTTCACATTTTTCACAATTTAGTCTTTATTTCATAAAAACACAAATTAATGAAATTCAAAGTAAATCCATGCTAGCCGAATTACTATTATGCCCCTAGAAACACACATTTTTTTAACTTTTCACACATTTAACCACAAATTTTCACATTTTCACAAATAAATCCCTATTTTGTATTTTTTACTCAAAATCACTTTACAAAATATGTAAATATAGCAACAAGATTTTATATTTCATCATCAAACATCAAAGAACACATGTTTTCATCAATGATAACTTTCAAAATCTTTAACAGTTTTGCAAAATAGTCCCTGGGCTAGCTAGAACTACTTGCAACGATCACAAAAACATAGAAATCATTAAAAACGGGACAAAAACGAACTTATAATTGCACAAATGAGTTTGGCCAAATGAAAGGAATAAAAATGGCTTCCTCATCCCTAATTTTCGGTGGTGATCACTTAATGAAGATGATGATATTATGTTATTATGTTATTAACTAATTATTTAACCAAATTACTAAATTAGCTTAGTTATAATTCATGAAAACCATATAATGCATGCCCATCTTTGTCCACTCACAACTAAAATGGTCTAATTACAATATAAGGACCTTAACTTTAAGGTTCTATAGCTATTAGACACCTTTAGCTATTAGAACTCGAGTTTTAAGCTTTACGCGGTTTAGTCATTTTTATCAAATTGACCATTCAAATGATAAAATTTCTTAACGAAATTTTCACACAATCACTCAATCATGCTTGAAACATTAAAATAATAAGAAAATAAATATTTTAACCTCCGATTTATGTTTCCGAAACCACTGTTTTGATTTTACAAAAAAAAGGGGCTATTACAACTCTCCCCCTTTATGGATTTTCATCCCCAAATATCTTACCAGTGAATAGGTTAGGGTAATGTTTTCTCATGGCTTCCTAGGGTTCCTAAGTAGCCTCTTCGACCCCATGACGTAACCATCAGACTTTCAGCAAAGTTATGCATTTATTTATCAACTCTTTAATCTCTCGAGCTAGAATTTTGATCGGTTCTTCGTTATACGTCTTGTCAGGTTGAATTTCAATCTTTGACGGAGAAACCACATGTGATGGATCGGACCTATATCGACATAACATTGACACATGAAACACACAGTGAATCTTTTCTAATTTTGATGATAAAGCTATACGATATGCTACTGGTCCTATTCTTTCAATGATATCATATGGCCCGATGAATCGCGGACTCAATTTGCCTTTGCGACTGAAACAATTATTTTCTTCCACGGAGATACTTTCAAGAACACTTTGTCACTGATCTGAAATTCAATGTCTTTCCATTTCAAATCTATATACGACTACTGTTGATCTGAAGCTGCTTTCAACCAATCACGAATTACTTTCACTTTTTCTTCGATTTCTCAGATCAAATCAACCCAGTGAATCATTTTCTCTCTAAGCTCAGTCCAGTACAATGGAGTTTGGCATTTGCGACCATATAATGCTTCATACGGCACCATCTTCATGCTTGATTGAAAACTTTTATTATATGCAAATTCAACCAACGAAAAATATTTCTTCCAGTTGCCTTTGAATTCTAAAACACAACATCGGAGCATATCTTCGAAAACCTGAATTACTCTCTCAGATTGACCGTCAGTTGGCGGATGAAAAACTGTACTAAAATTCAACTTCGTACCCAGAGATTCTTGCAATTTCTTCCAAAATCACGATGTAAACCTCGAATCTCTATCCAAAATAATCGAAACTGGCACCTCTGCAATCTAACAATCTTAAAAATGTACAACTTAGACAATTTATCAAGCGAATAGTCAGTAAGTATCGAGATGAAATGTACTGATTTTGTTAATCAATCAATGACAACCCAAATAGCATCTTTTTCTTTTCAGAGACAAAGGCAATCCCAATATGAAATCCATCGTAACTCTATGCCATTTCCACTATGGTATCATCACAGGCTGTAGCAAACCCAAAGGTACTTGGTGCTCGACTTTCACTTGCTGACAAATTAAACACCTCGATACAAATTCAGATATGTCTCGCTTCATACCTGACCACCAATATAACTGTTTCAAATCATTGTGCTTCTTAGTACTTCCAGGATGAACAGATAAACAACCATTATGTGCCTAGTGCAAAAGTTTTTGAATGAACTCAGAATTCTTTGGTACACAAATTCTATTTCGGAACATTAAACAATCATTGGCTCCGATCTGAAAGTCTGAATCACTATTCAATTCACATTGCACTCTTTTAGTTTGTAACTCAGTATCACGCTTTTGAGCTTCGCAAATTTGCTGAAGAAAAATTGATTTAGCTTTCAACTCTGCTATTATCGAACCATCATTAGACAAGCTTAGTGAGTATCATTAGACTAACTTGAAATCTTGTAATAGCTCGAGCCATCTCTGTTGTCGTAAATTTAAATCTTTCTGAGTCATTAAATACTTTAAACTTTTGTAATCAGTGAAGATATGATGCTTCTCGCCACATAAATGATGTCGCCAAATTTTAAATGCGAAAACAATAGCGGCCAACTCTAAATTATGCGTCTGATAATTCTTTTCATGCAGATTCAATTGTCTGGAGGCATAAGCTATCAGTTTTCCCTCTTGTATCAATACACAACCCAAATCGTTCAATGACGTGTTTCTGTAAATCACAAATTCTTTACTCGATTCAGGTTGAATCAACATTGGTGCCTTAGTTAACAATGCTTTTAATTGATTGAAACTATTTTGACTTTTCTCGGACCATTCAAACTTTACATCTTTCTGTAACAGTCTGGTCATTGGTGTAGCAATCATCGAGAACCCTTTTACAAAATGTCGATAGTAACCAGCCAAGCCCAGAAAGCTTCTAACCTCGAATACATTTCTAGGTGGTTTTCAATCAACAACTGCCGAAATCTTACTCGGATCAACTCTTATACCTTCAGCTAATACAATGTGCCCGAAAAATCTGACTTCTCTGAGCCCAAACTCATATTTTTTGAATTTAGCGTACAGTTGCTTATCTCTCAAAGTTTGCAAAACAGTCTTTAAATGCTCGACATGCTCAGACTCATCTCGAGGGTAGATTAGAATGTCGTCAATGAACACAACAACAAATTTGTCTAAATACGGTCTAAAGATTCGATTCATCAAATCCATAAAAATGGCAGGAGCATTATTTAAACCAAAAGGCATAGCAAGGGCTTCATAATGTCCGTACGTCATTTTGAACGTAGTTTTCATCACATCTGAGTCTTTAACTCGCAATTGACAATAACCAAATCTCAAATCAATCTTCAAATCTCAAATCAATCTTCGAAACACTATTGCTCCTTTCAATAGATCAAACAAATCATCTATTCTCGACAATGGATACTTGTTCTTTATGGTCACCTTGTTGAGCTATCGAGAGTCAATACATATTCTTATTGACCCGTCTTTCTTCCTAACAAACAATACTGGCGTAGCCCAGGGTGAAAAACTTGGTCGTGTAAAACCTCTATCTGTCATCTTTTTCAACTGAGATTTCAACTCTTTTGATTCTGTCGAAGCCATTATGTAAGGAGCTATAGATATTGATGATGTTCCCGGTACCAGTTCAATAGCAAACTCAACCTTTCTGATCGGTGGTAATCCAGGCAACTCTTTTGGAAATACATCTGGATACTCGCAAACTATTGACATTGATTCAATCTTTGATTTAGACACTTTTGTATCTAGTATATAAGCAAGATAAGCTTCACAACCTTTTCTCACATATCTCTGAGCTGACATAGACGAAATCACAGTAGGCAACCCATTTGACTCATTTGATTCAATTCAAATAATTTCACCATTCTAACATTTCAATTCTATAATCTTTTGTCTACAGTTCACAATGGCATCATGTAGGGTCAACCAATCCATACCCAGAATCACATCAAACTCATCAAATGGTAAAAGCATCAAATCAGTTGGAAAACAGTAACCCCGAGTCATTAAAGGACAGTTCTTGCAAACTTTGTCAACTAAAACATACTGGCCTAAGGGGTTCAATACTTGAATCATAAACTCAGTAATTTCAATAGGCAATTTCTTACTAGACACTAAATTCTCACAAACATACGAATGTGTCGATCCAGGATCAATTAAAGCAATCATATTAGTGTAGTAAAGAGACAATGTACTAGTAATAACACCAGGGGACGACGCCTCTTCACGAGCGCGAATAGCGTAAGCTGTAGTAGGTGCTCTGGCCTCGGATCTCACAGCTAAGTCTTTTGTTGCTCCTTTTCTATTAGACTCATTTGCCACATTCCTCGGTGGTCTCCCTTTCACAGTAACGTTGCTCTGTCTTGCATTCTGAAATTTATCTTTCTCAGATAACTCTGGGCAATCTCGAATAAAATGATCTGGAGAGCCATATTTGAAACAAGCTTTATTACTCTTATTCTAGCACTCTCCAAAATGTCGTCTCCTACAATGTTCACACTCGGGTTTATTATTTCTCTCACTGCCAACACTTGAGACAGAAGTTGCTTGAGCTTTAGAACTCACATGTTGATTTCCACGATTTTGATTTTGGTATCCCACTGATGCATTTGATTGAATATACAAATCTTTGGATTTCTTTGATGAAGAATGAAATAAACACTAGAAAAATAAACAAAGTAAGTTATAAAGCTTAGTTAGCTCGTATGAAATAAACTCAATGCAATCTCATAAATATAATTCAATAATTTCAATTTACAACATATAGCTTACACTAATTAACAAACCTTTCAAATACTAAATTATGAGAGTATACACTTCCTTCAAAAGTTTCCTCGATTTGGTACTTATATAATTCATATACGTACTTCAGTTATGTAACAACCCATTTTTTAGTGGTTTCGAGGCCACAAATCCAACGAGTAATATCGTAAGTATTATTATTTAATATTTACGAGTCAATTATGGTTTTACAAAGGTTTTTAATATGATAATTTATGTTATATGAAGGGTTAATTAAGTTCAAGTGGTAAGACGTTAAAGTCAAGTGGTTTTAGAAAATAAGGTATCGGGACCTCATTTTTATGAATCGAGCCCTAAATATTTTTATAACTATTTACGGAGTGGTATTAAAATTGTATAAAATCTTTGTTAAGAAATTTTAATGTTTTGATAGTTAATTAAGCAAAAACGACGAAATAAAATATGCAAAAGTTAAATTCTATTAATTAAAGGTGTTAAATAGCTAAGAAAAGGTAATTAAATGGACTAAAATAGAATATAGACCATGCTATAAATTAGTGGGTAGTTGGTGACTAATTTATGTTTGTTTAAATGATATATTTTAAATTAATAAAGTAAATAATAAGTAATAAATTAATAAAAAGAAAAGTAAAAAAAAAAACCTATTTTGTTATGTCTTTCTTCTTCAACCACGAGAACCCTATTTTTGGAGCAAGGAGCATTCAACCAACATTCAAATGTTGCATGTAGATCAAGATTGAGTGGGAAATTGAAGAGAATAGAAAATCACCAAAAAAAGCCCCTGTACTTTGACAGTTTTGCAATTTAGCCAGTAAGCTTGTAACATGATTAAATCAATTAATTGTGGTTTTGATTGTTTAATATCTAATTTTTTATATTTGAATTGAGTTTACTAGCTTGAAGGAAAATGATTAAGAACATATTTGAAAGATACTATGGCACTATACCGGAGAATAAATAATACGATAGTTGAAAGACAATATGGCACCATACCAGAAACGAGTAAAACCATGACTGAAAGACGTTATGCATCATGATGTTATCGAGTAAGACCATGACTGAAAGACTTTATGGCATCATGATTCTATTGAGAAGACCATGACTGAAAAACGTTATGGCATCACAAATCAAACGAACAAGACCATGGTTGAAAGAAACTATGGAAACATGACAAAAAATGAATAAGACCATGGTTGAAAGACATTATGGCATCAAGATAAGAATAAATAAGACCATAGTTGAAAGACACCATGGGTCACTCTGATCATTTGATATTCAAGTAACACTTTTCAAGTGAGGTATGTATTATAAGTATGAATAAGAGTTGAATGTTTGACTAGTATAGTCTAACAATGTATGTTAAGGCATTGGTGTTGTAACACCCCTAACCCGTACCCGTCGCCGGAGGGGTAAGGAATATTACCAAACAAGCACGAAAATTCATTTGACAATATTCAGGTAATTTTCGATAGCATACCCTTGAATTTGAATTTCGTTTATACAATTTGCAAAGCAATCTTCTCAATTTAAATAGTACATTAATTCATCCCTAAGTTTAATTCACATCAAAACATTTAAAACATTAATCAATTATCATCCACACATACACATTAATTATGTGGAGCGCATATAATAACTTAACAAGCCATTTTCGCATGGCTATATATATATACATCACCAAAAAGATACGTAATTAACATCAAAAGTCAATCCTATACATGCCATTATCAATGTTCATTTACAAGAGTACCGAAAGGTTTAGATAGCATGGACGACTTCAACTCTGGATCTCCCGAGTTTGATAGCTCACGAACAAATCTATAAAACAGGGAATTAAGGCAAAAAAAGTAAGCATTTCGATGCTTAGTAAGTCTTAAGTAATGAAATCATTTATAACTAAAGCATAGCATTCATAAGGCTCATCATCTTTCTGACTAAATGTAATCATGATTAAATATACCACTATTGTTCATACATGTCATCTTAAATTTTTCCTTAAACACGAATTCGTATCATGTAGATAATCTCTTTTTACCCAACTAACCTCATAATTAGGCCGAATACATCTAATTCGATTACAAGGCTAAATAAATGCAAATACGCAAAATCACATACTTATGTTACTTCACACTTCAATCCATATACTTACATGCTCATAGTCAATCGTAACTTAATTTCAATGTATATACGGTGCATACCTGATCATCTTAGGGTTGTAAGCACATCAATAGAAATTATTACGACAAGATCACACATTTCCAACCCAATTGCCTTCGGGATTTTGCCCGGATATAACAACCAACACAAATGCCTTCGGGACTGAACCCGGATATAAAAACCAGCACGAATGCCTTCGGGACTTAACCCGGACATAACAACCAGCACGAATGCCTTCGGGACTTAACCCGAATATAACAACCAGCACGAATGCCTTCGGGACTTAACCCGGATATAATCTTCAATTGTCATGCACAAAATATATTTATATTAGAAATCATTAACAATTCATTTACATTATTAGATCACAAACACAACATGATTATCCATCATTCCATTTTCGGCTCAATAGCTCATACAAATAACACGATTCCATTTCGCTACTCTACATGATTTTCTATAACCATTCGACTACAAGCCGATGCACTACCTATTTATTTCAATATGTAAATCAAGAGAAGCCATTAGGTCACAATTTATTTATTATGCTATATATATAAATATATAACATTTTTTAATCAAATCATAAGCTAAGTTCCATTACTCAAAGACTTACCTCTAGTATATTTGAACAGTTACGGATAGGCTACTCGATTGCTTTCTCCTTTCCTTTATCTGATTTCGATCCCCTTAGCTCTTGAGCTTAAATTCTAAATAATTTATTGAATTATTTTTCAATTGAGCAATTCAATTTAATACATGTGTATTGTACAATTAAAGTACAAATAACCATATTCACTATTATTTTAACATCATGCATATGCTCCACTCATTACAACCGAACATGTTACTAGATGATCACCTTGCATTATCGATTTTCTTAAATAACATGATCATATATATATTTAATACTACGTCAAAACAAAACATAACATATGGCTAAACAAGCATTCGTACATGAACCATTAATCAACTTTACCAAATGGACGATATGCTTAAGATATCATATAGAAATATCCAAATTCTTTTCTCATCAACTCGACCAACTAAGTAAATGTTATGACACATTATAAAATAACCTTACGGCCCCAAAGCAAGATCAATAATAAGTCACAACCTAATCACATCCCTCGGTCATATTTTCTTCACCTAAACCGAATTAGCAAGCACATATAGTCCTTGGCCGAATGTCATTTAACACAAGTCATCAAGAATTTTATTATTTATCACCCTAGATATTATTAGCTAAATAGATCAATTGTACATATATACCGCCAAAACCGTGCCTAATAATTTTACTTATACATAACATTACTCAAATTCTTCAAAATCATACTAACAAAAATATCATGTACCATGCCGAACCTTTAAGAAATCAAGCACCTAATTTATCCATTTCAAAACACCTAATCGACATTTGTTCAAGACATTAAGCAAAGTCTATGTTCAGCTATTACACATATGAGTATTAGAAATTATAGTTTTTAACAAGATCAACTTCTTTCATCAACAATTTCTTCATCAAAACTTAAAGATAAAAATCAAATTCCTTCCTTATCTACCATAATCGAATGTTCAATTCAACCATCCACATTCAAAGTTTTGGCATGGGCTAAGTAAGTAGCATGATGAGTAACCTAAAACAAACTAGAATTTCAAAAATCTAACTTGATTTACTAACCTTTCTTAGGTTTCAAATGGCCGAATGTTTGCTCCCCTTTTTCTCCCTTTTGGTTCGACTAAGAAGAACAAAGTTGAGACTTTGTTTTCTTCACCATTCTTTCTATTATTATTTTCATTTTATTCATCTATATTATAAAATATAGAGCCATTAACTAATAATTAATACATATTTTTATATATCACTTCATCATGGCCGGCCACTACTTGTCAAAAATGGATATTTGAGATGCAAACCCATCCTTTTTCTAACGTGCATTATTACACCACTTTGAGATTAACCTGTCATCTTTCACATTTATTTTACATGAGTCCTATTTAATAAATTTCACATACAAATGATAAAATTAAAGCATGAAACTTTCACACATGCTTTTTCACATACAATAAGCATAAAATTTAACGATTAATATTTTTTTACGACTCGATTTTGTGGTCACGAAACCACTTTCCGACTAAGGTCAAATTAGGACTGTCACAGGTGTAATTATATATTCTTATTATGTTTATTAATACATTAAATTGTGATGTTGTAGTGTGTTAAAGAAGCAAATGGTTACTTGAGTGTTTGCCTAATATTCAATGTTATTTCATTTGATTCAACGGGTATGAAAAGGGAAGGAATGCTAAGTATTCAAATTATTTATATTATGAAAACTATGAAAAAGAATGAAAAGGAAATGCTAAATGAAAGTATGACTATGTTCATGGAATTGATGATTTCAAGTGAGGTTATTCATGTTTAATGACTTATCTTATATTATTCAAGTGAGTTATGAATTGATGCATTAACATGTATTGTTGATGATGCTTAGGTTTGTGGCAACCTATAGGTTGGATTGTATTATGTTGGCTTTAAAGAAATGCATTGAAATGGTAAGTGACCAAATGGAAATATGCTTATATGGTTGAAAGAGTGGTAAGAATCAAAGTATGTAATTTCTCATGAAATGGTTTATTGTGTAGTTGATTCTAAAAGTGTTATGCTTAAATGCATTAACTTGTAGCTATAGTTAGTGTTATGTTTATGCCTTGTATGTTATGTAAATGAAATGGGTGAGAATAGGTAATGAAATGATAAGTTCATAGTTAAGATGTAATGTGATGAAAAGAAACGATTGTTAAGTTAATTGACTTACTTGTAAGGAAGAAATTTACTTTTGCTATATGTGAGTTTACTAATGTCATGAATAAATACACTAGTTCGTGAGTTAATAATGTGATTAAGTTTATGCTAAGTAAATGGAATGGTAAGTAAGTAGATGAAATAGCTCATCGTTTTAAGGAAAGGTTGTTAATTATGTAAGTCAACTTATGAGACCTTATTATGTTCTGAACGAAAGGTGTATATACTGATAATAAATATACTCAATTGTGAGTTGAATGGTGTTCAATAGGTTTATACTAAATTTAAAGTATTGGTGTTGAATCATGTTTAATCTATGTATGATAGTATTGAAGTGATAAATTATGTTTCAAGTTTATACGAACTTACTAAGCATTCATTGCTTACGTAGTCATCTTTCTCTTACTTTGTAGATTATCGAAAATTCGATCAGTTTAGAAAATTTTCAGAGATTTATCACACTATCTAGTAATTATATTGGTAGATTCTGATGTCCTGATCAAGGTTATAATGGCATGTATAGGTGGATTTGTGATAAATGATCTAGTTATTGTTTTGGTATGTATAAGTGTCATTACGGTTAATGTACCTATGGTATCTTGGTGGTTGGCGTTAATATGGTTAAGTTGATGCATGGCTTTATGACCAAAGAGGTAAGTTTGGCATGTTTGCAATATGGTTAATTAAGGTATGCTTGAATATGGAATTTAGTTAAGTGTGTTTGTATAAAAAATGACCAATTGGGTATATGATGGTGTAGTTCAATAAGGTCCATTATGGTATATCTTGGTATGGAATTAAGCTTAATATATATGGATGAGTTATGGTCAAATATGTATAGGTTATATATGTGTTTGAGATGCATGGGAACAATAGTTCAAATAGTAAATTATATTGACATAGTATAAGTTAAGTACGGTATGTTTTAAAATGGTAGCAAGGTGACTAATTATGTATATGTGTAGTTCAGTTGAATGCTTGCTTTTGAGGTACCATATATGGCATATTGGTTGAATGAAATTGGTCATTTGAATTGGTCATATTATGTATGTTTTGGTATGATTTGATACCTTGGTCATATGTGCAAATGGCTTGTAAGGGTGTGCTTGAATTGGGTGAAAGAAACGGCTTGAATTTAGCCTATTCTAGTCCACATAGCATAAGACACGGGCATGTGTCTTAGCTGTGTGTGAGACACAACAATGTGAGACAACCGTGTGTCCCTTATAGGTATTAATGGTTGCATTTCGAAGGTTACATGACTTGGCACACGGGCATGTGGATTGGCTGTGTGGCCCAAGTTAGAGAGTTACATGGGCATGAACATAGGCTGGGACACGACCGTGTGTCCCTATTTCAAATGTTACATGGCCTGGCCACATGGCCGTGTGACCCCTGCAGTGTGAATTTTTCCAACCTTTTCCTTAAGGTTTCATAGGTTGCCAATTTAGTCCCGAATCATTTCTAAATTGTTTCTTAGGCCTCGAGGGCTCAAATAAGGGATGATCTGCATGTGTTTGAATGAATTATGGAATGGTTTATCTAATGTTTGGAAATGAATGTTTTAAGTTATAATTTTACGATAATGCTCTGGAACCCTATTCCAACGACGGATATGAGTTAGGGGTGTTATAAGTTCTCAATAACATTCTATGTCTAAAATTTTGTTCAAGTTTCATAAGTTTATTTAGTAAAGGCAGTGCAGAAAATCTTGCCCTAAGAACAAAATTCCTACATGCACTTGTATGCAATTTGACTATTGCAAATATCTCTTAATTTACTTAGTTCATCTTTCATCTAAACTCAGTTTGCCCCCCCTTTTTTTAAGCTTTAGAAAATGGGGTTCAGCTTGTCACATAATTCTTTGACTCAACAATCTCAATGGAGCATACACTAAATTGTTGGGTACTTAATCATGTCATGATTTCAATAGAACTCACTCATGAAGCTAAGGCTTTTGACGTAGAAGATGGATAGAGCAAACAAATTCCTCCTTAGCTACTTAGCCTATTACTACAGTAGAGTGCCTCTAAACTTTTTTTCCTTTATTACACACTTTTTCTTAAACTTGCTTTTTATAACCAACAAAAAAATTGAGCAAAAAAAGTGTTGCTGGCCTATTTGGCAATTCTAAGCATTGGAGTGTTTTATGGAATTTCTTTGATTTTTCTTAAACTTCGTTATTTTATTCATTATTGAGTATTGCCATTTTGCTGAGCTTAACTTAAAAAATCTCTAAGTTTATTAAGAGAACTTACTTTAGATCAATTGTAATAGAAGTTAGGATATCTCATTTTTAGGGGTCGAATCCCAGGCCAACTATCCTAAACTAAATTCGCCTAATCCACTGTCACATTTTCAAGATTTATTAAAGAATTAATCTCCTCATCGAACATCATAGACAAAAAATCCTTGGCGATTATGTGTGTCATTGTAACATCCTGAATCAGGGTCTAGTCGGAACAGTGGTTTCGAGACCACAAATTGTAACAGTTCAGTTTTGACCCTAGTCGGAATAGTGGTTTTGAGACCACATATTCAAGTCAAAACAATATTTTAATATTATTTTCTGTGCCTATTATAAGTGAATTGACATGTGTGAAAGTCTCGTGTGAAAATTTAATTGTTTGTGTGCTTAATTTGCAAAAAGGACCGAATCGCGTAAAATGTAAAGGCTGTGTGGTAGATGTTAAAGTGACTATTTGAGTTGGCTTTCTAAATCAAGGATCCTTATGTTGTTATTTTCCCATTAAGATTGTTAATGGACTAAAATAACCATCCATTAAATGGTTTTATAATTGGTTATAAAAGGACAAAATAGGAAATTGGTATTAAAGTCATATTAATTAAAAGAAAAACAATCAAATTCATTTTATTTCTTTATGTTCATCAATCGAAATTGGAAAGAAAAAGAAAAGAAAAAGAGTTTTAGGATTTAGCTAGGTTGAAGCTTGATTAAGGTATGAGTTTTGTTTGGTTTTTGATAATTTCTACATTTTTGTAATCGTTGCTTCGTATACTATCGAACCCATGCTTTAAAATCTAATTTTGGTGATGATTTTGAAATGTTCCTTTGATGAAATAATGAGTTTTGTGATGTTAGTTGATGAATTATGGAAGCTTGATGTTGGGTTTAAATGGGTTGTCTTTGAATTTTTGATGAAATTGAGTAATTTGGGCTAAATTATAAAAATGTTATTTTGAGGGACTAAAATGAGAAATAAATGAAATGTATGGACTTGTATGAGAGTCATGAAAATTCGGCTAAGCTTGTGTACAAGCAAATTTTGTGTATTTTGTGATTTTGTGAATTAGGGACTAAAGTGTCGAAATGTGAAAATGTAAGGGCTATTTTGTAAATACCCTAATTGTGTGTATATGGATTCTTTTGAATGATTTTGTGAATAAAAGAGTTAATTTTGAATACATATAGCTCAAGAAAAGAGGAATTCGACTTAGACCGAGGGAAATCGAAGATTGTAGAATAAACAGTCTGAGTTGACAAATTTCGAGTACGAGGTAAGTTCGTACCTAAAATATGATATTAAGTCGGTTTTGATGCCTATATATGGATTGTATATAATTGAATTGGATGAATATGATGATGAATCAAAAGTATTTGGCACTAAGTGTGCGATTTAAATTAGCTTCGGCTACTAAAGGCACTAAGTGTGCGATACTAACTTAGCTTCTGTTAGTTGAGATGGCACTAAGTGTGTAGAATTGTTCTAGCTTCAACTAATCTTTAAGCACTAAGTGTGCAGATAATTAAAGCATTGGTGATCATCGGAAAGTCTGAAAGTATTCGAACAAGAGGTGAGATTGTAAACGAATGAACATGAAAATGTTTCGGTAAGTATAATACCTATGTGGTAGGTGGTAAAATGTATAAAAGTTTATTAAATTTGTATAAAGATATAGTTTTTGTAAGCATGGACTTGATGGATGAATTGAGAAATTATAATTACTTATGTATTGATGTTTCATATTTTATATTATTGATATTTTGGTACGAGCTTACTAAGCTTTTGAAAGCTTACTTGGTGTGTGTTTACATTGTTTTATAGATATCGAAGCTACTGCAAGCTCGGGGATCATCCATTACAATGTCATCAAACATCATAGACATATGTTTTAGGTCATTGCATATACATTGCATACAATATAATTTCCTGAAGCATAACACCATCACATACATAGTACCACAAACATATAATTCAATGCATCCGAATTATCATATCAATTCAGATTTCAATCACAAATCACAATAACATTATTGTCTTACCACTATTATCATACGACTCATTTGTTGATTCCTAGTCGAGTATATCCATAAAAAATCATACAAATTATATAATAATTAGGCATTTCAATTCAAATAAGACATTGCATTATTATTATCACACGAACTTACCTCGAATGCAAAAACGGCTAATTATTTCCTTTTTGTCCTTAACCACGTACTTTCTCGATTTGAGCCCGAACCTCGATTTTCTTGATCTAAAATTTCAAATATTGCTTATTTATTACTCACAATATTCAAATTGACCCAAAAATCATACTTTGATAAATTTACAGTTTTGCCCCTAAGCTTTCACAAAATTACGATTTTGCCCTTAGGCCCGTAAGACGATTTTCATAGACTATGGCTTTAGTACGATGATAAATCGACTATGTTTGGTACCTTTTTTTTCTTAGCTCTTTCGCCTCATATGCTAGTATTTTAATCGGTTCCTAGTGTAAGTCATATCAATCTGAATCTCAACTTCTGTTGGAGTAATAACGTGTAAAGGATCCGATCGATATCGTCGTAGCATGGACACAAGAAACACATTATGAATTTTACCAAGCTCCGGTGGTAATGCTAACTGATATGCAATAGGCTCGATTCTTTCAATGATCTCATATGGCCCAATGAACCGTGGACTCAGTTTTCCTTTACGGTCGAATTGGAGAACTTTCTTCCATGGTGACACTTTCAAGAATACTTTATCACCAGCCAAAAATTCTATCTATTTCTACTTTAAATCAACATAAGACTTTTGACGGTCTAAGGCCACTTTTAAACTGTAACACCCCTAACCCATGTCTGTCGCCTGATTAGGATTACGAGGCATTACCGATCAAAACACAACTTAGAACAAACATTCATTTCAATTCAAGTACCAAATAATATAATCATTTCAATACTATTCATCTAGTATAATTTTAAACCAATCTAACATGCTTCGATTCTATAATTTATACTCTTCCCAAATTAATATTCAAACATTATAATCAATGAAACATGGCAATCGAATGCTTAACTTATAACCAAGTATAATTCATTTCATATACCAGTCATATTTTAAGCCATCCATTCATATAAATCTATTTCATTAACTAATTTTTAAAAACACTATTTAAAATTGTGCAGTTCTTCACATTTTACTAAGTCAAGCCAAACCACATGATTTATTAAACATTAATATATATATACGACATTAACAACATCACATAATGGTCAAGTATAAAATTTATTTTTACCAAAATTTGCACATTTTACCAAAAAATAACTACCAATTTTATACATAAGAATTGAATCAAATCATACCTTAATTACAAAACCACTTGACTAATGAAATATCGAAACACCTATCTATCATTTACGAAATTCATAAATCACATATATGGCACATTTTAAACTCAAGAATTTAACTTAACAACTTAACCATTAATTACCAAAATCACGAGCAAAACATATCATAGGCATGTATAAGTATATTTTACCTACCCTTATCCCAAATCCCCCCATGATCTCTCCTAAATTTCGGCCACTCACTCCCCACTCCCCTAAACACTTTCAACCATCCATGAGCATCACTATCCTACTAATATTCAACTGCTTACATGGCACAACAGCAAAAAGACACTCCTTGCGCACAATAAGACTCGAACCCAAGACCCTTAAGTAACCCAACAAGCCACTTACCGATTGGCTAGCAGGCTTTTTATGACGCATCCTCCCTACAATTAATTAAGAAGTTAACCAACAGGAGACAGGGTTTATTCAAGCCAAAAATCAAAATTTTGTATAAGCCAAGGCTTGAACTCAAGAGCTCTCCAACACTCCTCAGGACACCCAACCACTCAAGTAAGCATACATTTATGCAACAAATTATACAAAAATAAATCCCCAAATTTCTGGGCCGTTACAGATTGTCCAGAAGAAGTCATAGTAACTGTCCGACTATAACCACTGCACTCAGCCATCAACATAATTAAAACATTATTCAACTGTCTAATTCTATCATCATTAAATCCACCCATCAATAACAGAAATAAATCCAAAAGAACTTTCAGTTAATTCTTTTCTTTAGATATCATACTTGAATACTTTTATTTCATTGAATTCAACTTCTTTATTAACAGTGACTTTGCATAATTTGAATAATCTTCAGAACTTTTCAATATCTTGTTTAGTACTATTTTCATTTGTTGATTCATTCACTTTTTTGACCACATAATTAATCTTCCAAACACGGACTTCTGTAATTCTACACTTGTAGGCTTATTCAACCCAAAGCTTACAAATTTCATTGTAACATTTTATGGATAAGGGGGTGAGGGTGGTAAAGCCTCAAAGTTAACTCCCTAATACATGCACTTAACACATACTATCACAAATAGTCAGTTCATTTCTAATTTCACATTCTAAAAACATTTAATAAACATTTTCTTTTACTCAGTTTTGTTCTTAACACATTGTTCATATGCCAACTCAAAATAATTCACAATCAAAGAATTTCAGATAGTAATCATAACTCAAATGTCATATCTCATATACTCATATAATTATAACATTTATCAACAACAAAATGTCATACTCTTTGATCCATACCTTTATGAGTTTCAACTCATAATCAGAACATTTCTATTCAAACATTTGAGTATACATTTCGTACTATCAGAATTAGCTCAGTTGGAAAACTTATCTATCTCATCAAAATAATTTTCGTCAGAGTCGGGAGATATCACACTATCTCTGGTTAAATGTGGCATGTATAGCTAGACACACATACGCTATGGTAGTCCTAGAACCGACAAAACCATAGCTCTCATACCAACCAAATGTAACACCCCTAACCCATGTCCATCGCTGGATTAGGGTTACGAGGCAGTACCGATAAAAATACAACTCAGAACAGGCATTCATTTCAATTCAAGTACTAAATATTATAATCATTTCAATGCTATTCATCTAGTATAATTTTAAACCGATCTAACATGCTTTGATTCTATAATTTATACTCTTCCCAAATTAATATTCAAACATTATAACCAATGAAACATGGCAATCGAATGCTTAACTTATAACCAAGTATAATTCATTTCATATACCAATCATATTTTAAGCCATCCATTCATATAAATCTATTTCATTAACTAATTTTTAAAAACACTATTTAAAATTATGTAGTTCTTCACATTTTACTAAGTCAAACCAAACCACATGATTTGTTAAACATTAATATATATATACGACATTAACAACATCACATAATGGTCAAGTATAAAATTTGTTTTTACCAAATTTTGTACATTTTACCAAAATAATAACTACCAATTTTAGACATAAGAACTGAATCAAATCATACCTTAATTACAAAACCGCTTGACTAATGAAATATCAAAAATACCTATCTATCATTTACGAAATTCATAAATCACATATATGGCACACTTTAAACTCAAGAATTTAACTTAACAACTTAACCATTAATTACCAAAATCACAAACAAAACATGTCATAGGCATGTATAAGTATATTTTACCTATTGTTTGCTAACTATAAATGCACACCCTTTACCATTTCCAAAATACATAAGCACAATCGATCTTTAAACCATATATTCGGTCATAAAATTTATCCTCAGATAATCCAACCAATTTCACAATCTCAAATTAAAGCTAATTGTACCATTTATAAGCATACCTAAATGACCATCAAATAGATTACAAAACATGTGCATGTTTTACCATCACAAACTGTATTTTAACAATCAATATGCAAGCTATCACACATACATAATTTAAATTATGTGAGTATATGTATTATATCAAAAACACATCATTTATCATTTTCAAACCTTTACACAAGACAAATTATACATCCAAAATAAATCAATAGTAAGCCACAACCGAAATACATCCATAAACTATATTTACCGCACTTAAGCCGAATTATATAATCAACCACCACACAAAATATACCGTAAATCATACTTCCTAAATAAGCTACTTTCATGACCGATTATATATCATCATCAATATTTCTCATTGCCAAATCATATAACCAACATCACAAACATAATTAACATGAAACATACCTCCAAATTAAGCCTAAAACATGGCCGAATATATATACCAACATTAGTATCATGATCAAGCCATTTTTGCATGGCTATATACATATATACAAATTTCAAAACCAAACATATCAAAAGTATCTTATACATGCCACATAACCAAAACTCAAAGCTTTTATTTACCGAAGCGATAACTAGATAGTGTGATGAGGTCTCCTACGACTTCCAACCCGAACAAGTCTCTGAAACTCTATAAACATAGGAAAAACACACAGAGTAAGCTTTGAAAGCTTAGTAAGCCATAAGAAAATAAATCACCTCAATGATATTTATAGTTCAATTAAATTAGGCAAAATTTAGAAATCTCAACCACATATACATTCATCATACTCGTAAATTCTTATAACCACATTAAGTAACTTCACTTTTTTTTTATCAATGAACATATAAACCATGCTTTCAAATTCGAATAGCAATTGTTAGCTCAATCATATAAATGAAATTTGCACATATTAATTACATAACCAACTAGAACAAGTCATGCTTTACTAGCCATTTCACATATATGCTAACCATGCATCATAACACCACCATCTCGATATCAATTATTTAATCCAAATTTCAAACCAAATTAGCATACCTCAACCATGTTTCATGTTTCATAATTCCCATGTTTGAAATATATGACCACAATTTCATATAACAAGCATATGTACACAACGTTCATTTGTATACATTCATTTCATTTATTAACATATATTCCACATATTGTCATTTTAAACATACTCACCTTTCAATTTTGAATAACATATACACTTCGTACATACCTGAATCGAATATACTTTAACATAGTCATTCATTTCTCAATATTTCCCGTTGAACCATTTGGAATTAATAAGGATACTCGGATAGTCAAAAAGCTAGTATAATGCCAACATCCCAGACATGGTCTTACATGTAATCACATACCGATGCCACTATCCCAAACAAGGTCTTACACGAACTCATATACGATGCCAATGTGCCAGACATGGTCTTGCACGTAAATCACAAATCGATGCCAAGTCCCAAATGTGGTCTTACACGAAATCACATATCGGAATCCTATGTCATGACATATGTATCCTAACTATTCCTAAGGTTTGTACGGAGCTTTCGAACATCGTACCTCGATCGATTCAAGCTCATAAATATTGCTCCCATGATTAATTCAATTTGGAACTATTAATATATATACAATCGAATATAACGACATTTATTTACTTATGAATTTACCTCGTACGGACACGAGGGAACCGGAACGACTATTCAACAACTTTCGACTTTCCCCAATCCAAATTTGATTTCCTCTTTTCTTGATCCAATTCAATACAAATTTGGCTTATTTAATTTTATATTTAATCAAATTCATCCGAAAACTCATAAATGGGCTAATTACACTTTTTGTAACATCCCGATTTTGGGCCTAGTCGGAACAGTGGTTTCGGGACCACAAATCCGTTGAAGAAAATTTTATTTTTATTATATTTTTATGGTCTACGATTTCACGAAATAATTACGTGAAAATTTCATTCTAAAATTTTGACGTTTGGGCACTCAATTTAGTCGAAAGGACTAAATTGTAAAAAGTTACAAAGTGTGTTTTCTAGTTCACAAAGGTACTAAGTACTTGTGAGTAATGGGTTTTTAAATTGGAGGTCCTTAATTGGTAAATAGCTCATTTTGTAATTAGCGGACAAAAATGGGTATGACATGGTATGTTTTTATTTATTTTTCATTAAGGTTATTTTAGTAATTTGGCAAATAAAGCCAAAATAACTAAGAAAAAGATGTCATCTTCTTCATTTTTTCTCATCCTATAACCGTATATGGAGATGAAAGACATGTCTAGGGTTTGTAAAATTTCCAAGCTTGACTGTAAGTGCATCTTTGCCCCGTTTTTAATGTTCTTTGCATTTTTGAAATCCTCGTAGCTCGATTTACCCATTTCTACCATTAATTTGAGCTAGGGTTCATGTTTGAAAATTGACCCATATGTGACATGCATGCATTTTGATGTATAATGGTAGAAAATGAGTGTTGGGTGTTAAATAAACAACTTTTACTAAGCAATTTTACGTGAAAACGAGAAAAATGACATAATCGGTAAAAATACCTAATGTTCATAAGTACATGTTAGAATGAGAATTTGATGTTACCATAGAAGGGAAAAATGATCAGCATGTCATAAAACATACTAAAATAGGATGAAGTTTAATTTCCGAACCTTGGGGAAAAAGTGCAAATATTCAAAAGTTTAGGGGTCAAAATAAAAATTTGTAAAAATATGATTTATAGACTCATTTGAATAATGTGAGTAATAAATGAGCTATATTTGTAATGTTAGATCAAGGAAATCGAGATTCGGGCTAAAATTGAGAAAATACCAAGTAGTGGACTTAAATGGTAAAAATGGCCATTTTCGTATACGAGGTAAGTTCATATGATTTTTAATAATGAAATGTGTATTTTAATGTTTTTGCTATAATATGTTTTGATGTTTTGTGATTATGTTACAAGTGTTTCCATGTTAGCATTTGTATATGATAATGTCATATGTTATGAAGCCAACATTCCGAGAATGTTAGACAAAGAGACGAAAGTCCAAAAATCCTGTTTGAACTTAGGAATAGGAAAGGATACAAGTGACATGTCACTAGGATAGATATGTACGTATGAGCTCATTTGATGATATGATACATGCTAGGTCCGGGAGCTTGTGTAGCCCCGTTGAGAGGCATGTAATTATGTGGCACACGCTAGGTCTGGGAGCTTATGTAGCCCCGTTGAGAGGCGTGGTTATGTGATGCATGCTAGGTCCGGGTGCTCTTATGTAGCCCTATTGAGAGGCGTGCTATGTTATGATTATGGCATTTTGGTGCATTTGTATCTGAGTATCCTGTTCATTATTCCAATTGTTCAACGGCTAATGTATATGAAATTTGAACGTAAGCTAAGTAAGGTATGTATATGTGCAAGAAAGCAAAGGTATGTATTTGCCATTATGTGCTCGTATGACTATGATGATTTATGGTGATATATGTCCTTGTGTATTATGTATGAACGGTAATGCTATATGATTTGATGAAAGTATGATGGTTTGTGGGAAGACACATGTATGATATTAAATCATGCCTATAAGTATAAAGTAACAATGAATTTATGATAGCTATTGTGATTTTGCACCGAAATAGTGTTGAACAATAGCAGTAACCCGACTTTATAAAATCACCATAAATAGTGAAAGTCGAATTAGAGGCTGAATAATATATTAAATTAAAGCTTAATGAGTTTAGTTTCTCATGAAAGAAACGGTGTGAGAAAAATAATTTTTTATTATGAGAAATTTGAGTTCTTGTGAGACAGAGTTGGAGTGATTCCAGACTCCCCTATCTTATATTTAGAAAATCACTAAAAATTTTAAAAAATAAATTTGAGTTATAATTTATATGATTAAAATCCTTATTAAGTATATTTTCTGGAAGGATATATGGGAGAATTATCCAAGTTCTGTATTATGAGATATATAATTTTTAGTGAAGAGAGGTCAGAACTATTGGACAGCGAAACAAGGGAGACTTTAATGAATAAAATGTACTAATTGGATAAATCAACAAATCTGAAAATTATATGGTAAGAATATATGTGAGTCTAGTTTATGGAAAAATTAACAGATCTTAATTTAGGATCCTGTAGCTTAAGTTATAAATAATTTGTCAACTATGACTCGAGTAGATAGCTTGACCAGAATATGACTAAAAGTGTAATTATAGTTGTTTTACCTAAGGAAACATATTGGTAAATTGCTTATTAATTTCATATGGACTTACTAAGCATAAAGCTTACCCCCCTCTCCATTTCTTTTAGTATTTGCAGGTCTGTCTGGGGTTGGAGTTCGTCGGAGGCAGCATCACACTATCAGAACGTTGATGTGAAGCTTCGATAAACTTCAAGTGTTTTCAAGTGAGTGGCATGTATAGAGACTTAGTCTTTATGATAGTTGTTAGTATGATTTGGCCAAACGTATTGGCTTATTATGGTTAAATCGTATATAGCTATGTGGTATAGTTTATATTCGATCATTGGGTTGTAAACCTAATTGATTATGCATGCTTGATCCATTCCTTTATGATATGTGTGTGGTGATGCCTTGATACGGTTGACTATATGTCATACTTATGTGGTGGATAGATTATGAGCAATAGATGTGACCATATTTTAATGTAAAGGTGTAAGGTAAGAATAAGTAATGCCGTGGTTAAACATGAAATAGGTGTGGAATGTCTTAGTCAAGCATGTTTTTTTATGTATGTGAATAGATGGTATGTCTAGGATTGGTATAAAATGAGAACAAGATCTGGTATGTCTAGTTATGGTTAATGTAAGAATGTGTATTACATGCATGATGGTAGACAAATGATATATTTGTATCAAAATAGAGAATGTTGAATGTTATTGAGATCATGTAGATGCATGTAGGGTGACAAAGGCTTGGGAAATAGCCTGAGTTAATTACACGGGCTGAGACACGGTCGTGTGTCTCAACCGTATGAGGGACACGGCCTGGTGACACGGGCGTGTAATGGTTCAACGCATTTGATGACGTCATAGACAGAGAGTCACACGGCCTGAGAACACGGGCGTGGTGATGGCACACAGGCGTGCCCCTGTGTCCATACGGGCGTGTGACTCTGTTTAATGAGAAAAATTTCTATGTTTTCCCAGAACTTTCCAAAGTTCTCGATTTAGTCCCGAAACATTTCTAAAGTGTGTTTTGGGCTTCGTTTACCCAAATAAGGGACTATGTGCATGTGAATGAATGTTTCGAAATAAAAATGAAATTTTATACCTTGTATTTTAGTTGGATGTTTGTATGTTTGTCTAGTAATGCCTCATACCCAATTTCGGTCTGGGGTATGGGTAAGGGGTGTTACACTTTTGCCCCTGACATTTCACTTTTTTCGCAATTTAGTCCCTATTTCACAAAACACAAAATATTCAAAATTTGACCACACCCATGCTTGGTTGAATTTCACTAAGGTCCTTAACTGCCCATTTCTTTTATTTATTTCACATTTTGATCCCTAAATTTACAAATTTCTCAATTTAGTCCTTAATACACATTTTTATCAAAAATAACTTAATTAAACATGAAAATCAAACATCAAAGATTTATTCTTCATCATCAAACAACAATTTCATCACATTATAAACAATGGAAAATCACAAATTCTTCACCAATTTCGAAAATTAAAGCATGGGTTTACTAGTATTCGAAGCAACGATCTCAAAAATGTAAAAATTATCAAAAATTGAACAAAGAGCATACCCGAATTAAGCTTTCTAGGTGCCGAAACTTAAAGCTTCAACAATGGTGTTATTCTTCTCACATTCGGCCAACAATAAGATGATAATGCATGCCTTTTTAATGTTTTGTTTTATTTATTTATTATTTAACACATAATTTACCATTTTAACCATTATAAATAAACATAAAAATCATATAATATAAGCCCATAACCATCCATCCCATGGTTTAATGGCTAAATTACAACATAAGGATCCCATCTTTAGTAATTCAAAGCAATTAAGTACCTCAACAATTAGACTGTCACTTTTACATTTTATGCGATTAAGTCTTTTTATCAAATTGAGCACACAAACGATTAAATTTTCATACAAAATTTTTACACATACTAATTCATATATAATAAGCACAGAAAAAAGTATTAAAATATTTTTTGACTCAGATTTACAGTCCCGAAACCACTATTCCGACTAGGGTCTATGTAACAGCTCGATTTAGACCCTATTCAAAACGGTGGTTTTGAGACCACGAATCCGAGTAAAAAAATATTTTAAAATTATTTTTTGTTTTTATTATGTTTTAATTTATATCTGTGAAATTTTTGTGTTTTAATTTTGTCGTCTGAGTGCTGATTTTATAAAAAGGGCTTAATCGCGTAAAATGAAAATTTGATGGTTTAATGTGTAAGGACCGAATTGAATGTGTCTTTATAATTTGAAGTATTTATAATGAAATTTTTCCATGAGAACATGATATGGATGGTTTTTTCCAAGAATTATAATGGTTTTTTATATTTTATTTTAAAGGTTAAATATGTAAAATGATTATTAAGTTAATATATTATAAAACATAAATTAAAAGCCATGAATTTTTGTTCATACTTTTGACCAAAACTTGAGAAAAAATAAAGGGGTTTAATCTTTCAAATATTTGGCCTTGTCCAAGCTTGATTCAAGGTTAGTTTTTGCTCGGTTTTTGATAATTTTTACGTTTTTGAGATCGTTGCAGTGTAATGTACAAAGCCCAATGCTTGAATTTCTGATTTTGATGAATATTTTGAGTTATGCCATTGATGAATAATTGATCTTTGTGATGTTAGATGATGAATTATGAAATATATGTTTCGGATTAATATGTTTTGTATTGGAATTTTTGATGAATTTGAGTAAGGACTAAATTTCAAAAATAATAAATTGAGGGACTAAAATGTGAAATAAATGAAATGTATGGACTTTTATGAACATATGGAGCATTCATCCTAAGCATAATGTATTCAAATTTTGGATGTTTTGTGTTTTGTGTTTTGTGCAATTTGGACTAAATTGTAAAAAGTGTGAAATGTTAGGGGTAAAATGGTAATTTTCCTATTTATGTGGTTTTGGATTAAATTTAATGAAGTTATGTTTGAACGGGTTTGATTTTAATATGTTTAGATCAAAAACCAAAGAAATCGGGTTTTGATCGGGGAATAATAAAAGTTGTCGACTAATCGTTCAGTTCCAATTATCGTTGTCTGAGGTAAGTTTATAAGCAACTAGATGTTTTTTATTTGATTAAATACAAACTATATATGGTGAAATGAATAATGTGATAGTATATATATGTGGGAGCAGAATATGAATAAGCTTGAAAGCTATGTGTATGAGTTCGATTCGATTGAGTTTCGACATTCGAAAGCCTCGTACGAACCTTAGGAATAGCTAGGATACATATGTCATGACATAAGATTTTTGATATGTGTTCTTATGTAAGCCCACGTCAGGGATTTTGGCATCGATAAGTGATTATGTGTAAAACCCTGTTTGGGACAGTGGCATCGATATGTGATTACATGTAAGACCACGTCTGGGACGTTGGCATTGTACGATATGTGTGATTATCTGAGTATCCTATTCAATTCCAAATGGTTCAACAGGCAATGATAAGTTCTGATTGAATGTGTAAATTGGGCTAAAGTGAACAGGTATGTGATAGTTGATTTACCTATTTGAAAATAAGATAAGTTGGTTATTTGATATGTGATGCAAATTATACATGGTGTTCATGTAATATATGTGTATTTGTGAAGTATATTCAGCCACATGTTATGTATAAGTATGTGATATTAAAGTTTGATTCATGAGTTTATGCATATGAGTGTATATATATATTCGGTTATATAATGATATTATGCCTTTGAAATTGAATGATACTATGATAATAGATATATGTATATTCGGCCAAGATAAAGTTTATATATATGAATGTATATGTTGTATATGAAACTGTAAGCTTGAAGTTAAATGTGATTACGATAGCATGAATTGGTTTGGTTAAATTGATTTGATTATGTCAATGAGTTATTTATTTGCTTATGACTTACTAAGCTATGATAGCTTACTGTGTGTGTATGTTTGCCTCTATTTTATAGATTCTGGTGTCAAGTTATGAGCTCGGGAATCGTCAGTGAAGTTTATCACACTATCGACTGCTTCGGTACTTTTATAAGCTTGAACTTGAACCTATGGCATGTATAGGCTAGTCTATATATTTGATTTTGGGGTATGTAAATATGAGCCATGTGAAAATGGCTTATTATTTTGTTAAGCTTGGATTTTATGCTTTGATCAAATGATGGTTGTGTTTGGTTTTGATGTTTCGGCTATGGTTTATTAATATTTGGGGCTTGAGTAATGATGTAAATAATGGATGTGTTTTTTATTTTTGGTACATGTTTTGATAAGCTATGAGATGACTTTGTATATCTTGTGAATTTGGTTATTTGGTGTGGTTCATTATTGACATGAAATTTGATATATAATTCATCTTGTACATTGACTTGGTTATTGGTAGATGATGTGCATGCATATTCGGCTAATGATAGATAAATTAAATACATATGCATATGACATATTTCTTTGTGGTTTGATATTTAAAGGTCAAGTGATTAGTATAATGTTTGATTTTTGTTATGTGCATAAAGGGTTAATGGCAAATTATAGAAGTAAAATGGCTACTTTGATTCGGTTACTTATTAGTAAATAATGACTATGTATTAGGTATGTTTTGTTAGCTAAATGGATAGTCATAAAGTGACAAGTTGACTTTTGTATTCGGTTATGCAATGATAAATTTAACTTAAGATTGAATGGTGGAATTGGTATGACTTTAGTGGTTAATTTTGATAGCCGAATAGGTAAGAAATGAATGGTTGTGTACTTGCATTTTTGTCATCTATAAATTTTGGTATGTTTTGATTTGATAATTATGCTTAGAAATGATTCAAAGATTGGTTGAATATATGATGGTTAGACATGTTATTTAGTTTGCAAATTAGGTATGATATGATTTGACATTTGTGTTAAAAAATGATCCATATTGATATGGTAATATGCGCATGAATTTTCAATGTAAAAGAAGTATGTTTGGCCATGTTGTAATGTTAGCTACTATCTTTTATGCCAATGAACATTATATTGTGTGATATGGGGTGATATGGTATAATATTCGAATGATATAGAATTGATGGTCATATAGTTCGAACTTTGTAATTATGCAACATATGCAAATTTTGGTTTTGATGTATAATAGCTTGGTTCAAATACTTGAATGGGCTGACAATATTGATGTAATTGAATCATAAAGCATGTTTAATTTTAATTGGTTGAATTGTTTACATATGCACATTTGATTTATATGAATCAATAAATGGTTTTTATTCGAGTTTAAGAATTATTGGAAAGAAGTTGATATACCTTTGTACATGTAATGTATTATATGAATGTACTGAGTTGTGTTTTGTTTAGTAATGTCTTGTAACCCTAATTCAGCGACAGATACGGGTTAGGGGTGTTACAGTCTAAACCGGGTTGTACATAAACTATCTCGAATTATCTTCACCTTTTCTTTGGTTTCCCAAACCAAGTCAACTCCGTATATCTTTTTCTCACTTAACTCTGTCCAATACAATGGAGTTCTACATTTACGACCATATAGAGCCTTATACGGCACCATTCTAATACTAGATTGATAACTGTTATTGTAAGCAAATTCAATCAAAGGCAAGTATTTTTCCAAGTTACCTTTAAATTCAAGTATACAACACCGAAGCATGTCTTCTAAAATCTGTATCAAACGTTCACATTATCCATCTGTTTGAGGATGGAATGCAGTACTAAAGTGTAAACAAGTGCCCAGAGCTTCTTGCAACATACTCTAAAATCGGGATGTAAACTAGGGATCTCTATCTGAAATAATGGAGATTGGCACTCCGTTTAGCCTTACAATCTTAGAGACATATAATTCAGACTATCTATCCAATGAAAAATCCATACGTACCGGGATAAAGTATGCCGACTTTGTTAAATGATCGAAAATTACCCAGATGGCATCTTTCTTTTTTGGTGATAAAGGTAATCCCGTTACACAGTCCATGGTAATTCTTTCCCATTTCCATTATGGTATTGTAATTGGCTGCAATAATGCAGAAGGTACTTGGTGTTCAGCCTTCCCTTGCTGACATATCAAACACTTCAATACAAATTAAAAAATATCTCGTTTCATTCCTGGCCACCAGTACATCTTTTTCAGATCGCCATACATCTTATTACTACCAGGATGGATAGACATGTTACCATTATAAGCTTCATTCAAAATCTTCTGCACTAGTTCTGAACCTTTCGGTACACATACTCTACCCCTGAATTATAAACAACCATCTGTCCCAACCTGAAATTCTGAGTCAGGATTCATTCACTTTGTATCCGCTTTGCTTGCAAATTACTATCATTTTTCTGAGCTTCAAAGACTTGTTGCAAAAATGTTAATCTAACTTTTAACTCAGCTATTATTGAACCAACATCAGATAAAGACAACTAGGTGTTCAATGCCCGTAAGGCAAATAAGGATTTTTGGCTCAAGGCATCCGCCACTACATTAGCTTTCTCCGGATGGTAATCAATAACAAGATCATAATCTTTCAATAATTCTAACCACCTTGTCTCAAATTCAGTTCTTTATGTGTCAATAAATACTTTAGACTTTTGTGATCCGTAAAGATGTGACATTTTTCACCAAAAAGATAATGCCGCCATATTTTCAATGCAAAAACAATAGCTGCTAATTCAAGATCATGTACTGGGTAATTTCTTTCATGCGGTTTTAGCTGCCTAGATACATAAGCCACTACTTTACCATCTTGCATCAATAAACATCTTAAACCATTCAATGAGGCATCGTTGTAAACTATAAATTCCTTACTCGATTCAGGTTGGAGTAATACAGGCCCTTCCATTAATAAAGCTTTCAATCTATCAAAACTCTGTTGGCACTTATCAATCCACTCGAACTTCACTTCTTTTTGCAACAGTCGAGTCATCGGAGAAGCTATCATTGAAAGCCCTTTAACAAATCTCTGATAATATCCTGCTAGTCTAAGAAAACTTCTAACTTCTAAAACATTCTTCGGTGGCTTCCAACTTACAATAGCTGAAATTTTGTTCAGATCCACCCAAATACCCTCTGCAGATACAACATGTCTAAGTCCAAGGAAACTAACTTCCCGTAGCCAGAATTCACATTTACTGAATTTAGCATACAGCTGTTTCTCACGCAAAGTCTGCAATACAATTCTCAGATGCTTATTCACATCCCGAGAGTAAACCAAAATATCATCAATAAAAACAACCACGAACTTGTCCAGCTATGGTCTGAAAATTCTGTTCATTTAATCCATAAATACCAGAGGGGCATTTGTTAATCCAAACGGCATCACCAAAAACTCATAATGTACATATCTGGTTCTGAAAGCTGTCTGACACGTCTGATTCCTTTACCCTTAACTGATAATAACCAAAACAAAGATCGATTTCTAAAAATACAGTGGAACCTTTTAATTGATCAAACAAGTCATCTATACGAGGCAACGGGTACTTATTCTTTACTGTGACTTTATTAGCTATCTGTAATCGATGCATAATCTCAATGATCCATCTTTCTTCTTTACAAACAATACTGGTGCACCCCATGGTGAAAAGCTGGGTCAAGCAAATCCTCTATCAATAAACTCTTGCAATTGTACCTTCAGCTCTTTCAATTCAGCAGAAGCCATTCTATATGGTGTTATAGATATCTGTAACGCCCCCACGACCGAGACCATCACCGGAGTCGAGCTTGAGGGGTTACCGAACATAATTTATCAATTTAAGAACTTCAAATCATTTGTTTCTACATTCACAGCTTTCTAGCTACTCGCGTCACAGTTACAAGAAAAATCATATCTCGAGTTATGAAACTCGAAATCAAGATCCGTAAATTTTCACTAAATCTAGACTCATATATCTATTTAATAATTTTTTTTTCTAGAATTTTTGGTTGGGCCAATTAGTACAGTTTATTAGTTAAATTCTCCCTTGTTTCAGGGTTCGACTGCTCTGACATATGTGTATTACGAATCAGATATCTCTCTATACAGAATTTCAATGACTACAAGGTTTGTTTTTATTAAAACTAGACTCAATAAGGAATCTCTACATATAAAGAAAAACTTCTAATTATTTTTTTAAAATTTATTATGAATTTTTAAAGTCAGAATAGGGGATCCAAAAATCACTCTGGCCCTATTTCACAAAAGTTTAAATATCTCATAAAATATAATTTATATGCCTGTTTTGTTCAATCCACATGAAAATAGACTCATTAAGCTTCAATTTAATAACTTACTCATTATTTATTTCCATTTATACTATTTTTAGTGATTTTTCAAATTCATGTCATTGCTGCAGCAATATTCTATTTTAAGGCAAGTTTCATCTTTCCATGAATTTTTATGAACTAGATAACCTATTAAACTTCCATAATATCAAACATGATCTAAATTAGCCATCACCATGACTTATCAATATCAAACATTTTCTCAACCAAACATGGCCATATCATAAATTATTTACACAAAATAGGTATATTGCTATACATGCCATACTTAAGTAGTTGTACAAGCCATTTACCAAGATAAAAGTCCTTTGGATAGTGTGATCGAACTTTCGACCTGTCCCGATTCCTGAGCCGGCTTGTTCAAAACTACAGTGAATGAGAAGGAAGGAGTAAGCATAAATGCTTAGTAAGTTCATATGTAAATAATAAATAACATAACAAACAATCAAACTAATCAACATTAGCATATATCATCAACACACTTATCACATTTTTTAATCATTTTTCATAATCTTATTACCTTATCGTGGTTGTAATCAACACTCAACCCGAGGGTTAAATACATACCTGTCCAAAATATCCATTTCTCATCACTTACCAATACGTCTCTTTTCATCTCGAGTATTCCTCCATTTGAGTACAACTTTACCCGTTGAACACATCGGAATATAATTCGGATACATGGATAATTTGCATATAAGTGCCACATATTCAATCAAGCAATCATGTAACCCGCCCATAAGCGAACTCGGACTCAACTCAACGAGCTCGGGCGTTCGCATCCATAAGTGAACTCGGACTCAACTCAACGAGTTCGGATGCCTAGTTACATCTCACGAACTCGGACTCAACTCAACGAGTTCGGACATTCGAATCCATAAGTGAACTCGGACTCAACTCAACGAGTTCGGATGCTCAACCATCCTAGTGACATGTCACTTGTATCCTAATCTATTCCTAAGGTTCAAACGGGCTTTTTCTGCGAACACTTATCCTTGCCGTCTTCCATAGAATGCCGAAATCAATACTCGGTAACAATTATATTTAACAAGTAGTTTACATAATTTACATATTATTTGAAATTAACCACAAAGCATACATTTCATAATAAAATTCAGCATAACATATAATTAACATCAATAACTTAAAAATAACCATTATGCTACATTATTTACACATGAACTTACCTTGGTACCAAAATATAAAGATTTTGCAATTTAGTCCATAATCTTTTCTTTTCCTCGATCGCGACTTGAATCTTGTTTCTCTTGATCTATAATGCCAAATTAATCTTATTTAATACATACATTCATCAAAACAGCATTTAATACGAACTTTGGAAAAATTACACTTTTGCCCCTAAACTTTTGCATAATTACACTTTTGCCCCTAGGCTCGGGAATTAAACTTTATTCCTTATTCTTATGTTTTATAACATGCTGATCACTTTTCCCTTCTATGGCAACATCAAATTCTCTCTCTAACATATACTTGTGACTATTAGGTATTTTTGCCGATTAAGCCATTTTACTCGTTTTCACTCAAAACCGAGTAGCACAAGTTGTCTAACATAATTTAAAACCTCATATTCTATCATAAAACATCAAAATACACAAATTTCACCTATGGGTATTTTTCCAAATATAAACCCTAGGTTGAATTATTGCTAACATAAGCTTAATCGAGCTACCGGGATTCCAAAAACGTAAAGAACATTAAAAACGGGGCTTGGAATCACTTACTATGGAGCTTGGAAGCTTGAAACAAACCCTAGCTATGGAGAACCCTTGAAATTTCGGCCTAATGAAGAAGATGGACAAAAATTGGCTTTTAATTTTGTTTTTAATTCATTTTAATAACTAAATGACCAAAATACCCTTACTACTAAACTTTCCAAAATTTCCTTCCATGTCCTAAATTTTTCCATGAACTTAAAATTGGTCAAATTTCTATTTAAGACCTCCTCATTAATATTCCAAAACAATTTCATACTAAAAACTTCTAGAATGCAAGTTTTGCAACTTATTCGATTTAGTCCCTACTTTCAATTTAAGCACTTTAGGCATAGAATTTCATCACAAAATTTTCACACAATCATGCAATCATATCATAATCATCAAAATAATTATAAAATAATTATTTCTATCTCGGTTTTGTGGTCACGAAACCACTATTCCGATTAAGCCCTAATTCAGGATATTACAATATCGGCGTCATCCTTGGCAGAAGGTCTATGGTAAATTCCACCTCTCTAGCTGGAGATAAACCAGGTAGTTCTTCTGGAAATATCTCAGGAAACTCACAAACAATTAGCACTGATTGGATTTTCAACTCTGATACTTTGGTATCCAATACAATAGCAAGATAAGCCTCATGCCCCTTTTTAATATATCTCTGTGCTGATATTGCTAAAATCACATTAGACAACCCATCCAGTTTCTTAGATTCAACCCGGAGTAACTCACCATTCTGACACTTCAATACAATGTATTTATGCTTACAATTTACGACTGCATCATGTTGGGTTAACCAATCCATTCCCAATATTACATCAAATTCATCAAAATGTAACAACATCATATTAGCCGAAAAACAATAACCCTCTATCATCAATGGGAAATTTTTACAAATTTTATCCACCATAGCATGCTGACCCAAGGGGTTTGAAACTTTGACCACAAATATGGTGAATTCAACAATCATATTTTTGACAGACACAAATTTTGTGCATAAATATGAGTGCATGGAACTAGGATCAATCAAAGCAATAATATTAGTATCAAGTAGAGAGAATGTACCAGTGATAACATCTGGTGTCGAAGCATCTTCCCTTGTACGTATTGCATATGTTCTTGCCAGAGCTCAAGCCTCAGATGTAGCTGTTGAATCTTTTGCAGCACTATGACTACAATCGACATTTTCTGAGTACCGTAGTGGTCTACCCCTTGAGACAGGATTACTCGACTTTGAGGTCTATTCAATGTCTTTCTCAAAATTTTCCTGGAAATCCTTAAAAAAATGGTCGAGAGAACCACACTTGAAGCAAGCCCCACTTCTCATCTGGCGCTCTTTGAAATGCAACTTATTACTAACATTGCATCATGGTTTGGGGTTTCCAACACTCCCAACACTGGTTGTTAAGGGAGACGAAGACCTTGGGTTAGTGTGTTTAGAACTTCGTTCTTTTCCCTAATACTCCCTTGATGTATTAAAATGCTCATGATAATTCTTTGATTTCTTTGAAGCAAATGATTACGTCTTGCTCATAAATCTCTTGCTAGTAACCCAAGCTTCCCTTTCCGCTTACCTCTTTTCTTTGCTTAATTCTTCGGCCTTGTGTGCTCGTTCAGCCAACACCATGAATTCTTTTAATTCCAAAATTCCAATCAACAGCTTGATATCTTTGTTTAGCCCTTCTTTAAATCGTTTGCACGTTTCAACTTCAGTCTAAACCCATTCACTAGCATACTTGCTCAATCTAACAAATTCTCGTTCATACTCGAACATTGTCATATTCCCTTGTTTGAGCTCTAGAAATTCTTTCTTTTTCTGGTCCAGGAATCTCTAACTAATATACTTCTTTTTGAACTTTGTTTGGAAAAATTCTTATGTAATATTTTGACTTGGTACTACAGAAAATATGGTTTTCCACCAATCGTAGGTTGCGTCTTTTAACAAAGATACCGCACATTTCAGACATCTGCTGGTGTACATGATAGCTCATCTAGAACCTAAGCAATATTTTCCAGCCAGAACCCAACCCTCTTTGGATTGCCATCGGAATAGCCCTAAATTCTTCAGCCCCGTGTTTTTTGATTTTATTTGCTACAGCCTTACCAATTCTAACAGGTCTAGCATCCTGTGGTGTTTCATCATGTTGTGAAGCAGGTGGGGGAGGTCGTTGAACAGTAAGGTTTGTTCTCATATATTTACTAAACCATTCATCCATCAATTTAAAGAAGGTTGCTTTTACCGCCTCAATTCGGCCCTTAGATACGGGCCTTCTACTACTACTAGATGTAGCTTATTGAACGGAAGCTTGAGCAGCGCTCTCAGCTTCCTCAGTCTCGACTCTAGCTTGGTTGGAAGACATTACTAGAAGAAAATACATTTAAAAGTGGTCAGGAGATATCACACAATCATAATTTATACAATGGCATGTACAACTAGACTCATATTTTCTATGTTAGTTCCAGAATTGGCTAAACTATAGCTCTGATACCACTAAATGTAACACCCCTATCCGTCATCAAAATAGGGTTTCGAATTCTATGTGTTCTTGTAAATGGTTGTCAGGTTTAAGTAATCTAAGTATTTTTTGTTTTCAAATGTTTAGTTGAAGTAAGTTGATTTGAATATTATCTATGAACATACTAAGCTACTTAAGCTTACTTTTTTTTTCTAGATTTAATGTTTTGCGAAACTGGTCGGATGGATCAACTTCAAGGCTCACACTATCAAGCTTCAATTTTAGTAGTTTTTTATTTGTTATTTCGGTTTTGTGGCATGTATATAGGGTTTTGAAGTTGATAAACTTAAAGTTTTAGTTGGATTTGTAATGTAGTTAAATTTGGTTTATAATGTTAAATTTCATGTTTTATGATAAACTTGTGATGAATGTGATGAATTTAATTTGGAACATCATTTTGATTCTCTTTTGGGAGATAATGATTTGTGCCATTTGGTTTGTAAACATGACTTTTGTATTTGGTATCATGGAAATGGTACATTGTCAATTGATGTTTTATTTGGTGAATATTTGTTAAAATGGTCCTTTTAGTTTTGTTAATTCATGAACTTAGAATTAAGTATGTTTACATTTGATAGTTTGGCATGAATGAATGGTTCTTGGTATATGGTATATAGGACTTGGTTGATGATTGAATGAGTTTAATTAGTTGATAGTATTTTGGCTTGAATGATTGTTTTTTATGTTTGAATTGTGGTACTAGTGAGGGCATATTGGTTAGGCACATAGGTTGATTGTAAATTGGTATATTTTGGCTTGTTTTGGCACAATTGAATATGTTTAGATGTTAGTTAATGCATGGCTTGGAATCTAATAAATGGTGTGTGAAATGGCCTGTGTTTGAAAGTGTTTTTATTGGGAAATGTGCCCATATTGTAGTAAACATGTAACTGTTTTCTATTTATTGGAACGATGAATAAAAAAATAAAGTTAATTCAACATTTCACTATTATGTCTTTTGTATTTATGCCTTTTATATTTTTGCATGCATAGCAAAATTGTGACAAGAAAAATATTAGTTCATTGATTTTCTAAGTTCAAACTGAAGATAAGTCACATTGTAAGAACGTTTACATTGCAAGCAAGAAAACTTACTTCAGTAGATAATCTAAATAAGTTATAATCCCGTAAAAGAATCAAAGTGAGCATTTGATTCCAATACTAAGAAGGATTATTATGTCATCTACAATTGTAATTGGGGAGATGGCTAGTCTTGGCTGTAACACCCCTAACCCGTGCCCGTCGCTGAAACAGGGTTACAGAGCATTACTGGAGTTTTTAGAACATTTACAGATAATTTTTTTCAATTACTATTCATTTTTTGAGATTATTCATAACATCCCTTAAATAGACCCTCGAGGCCCAATATAAGTATTAGAATCGAGTCGGGACTAAAACGGGAACTCAGATAATTTTTTCACAAAATTTCTAAAATTTTCCCTTGATGCAGGCCACACATGCCCGTGTGGTCCAGGGACACGCCCGTGTGACCCTAAGACGCGCCTGTGCTACAAGCCTTGTTCTACCCCGTGTAACTCTCTGACTTGTGCCACACGGCCAGCCACATGCCGTTGTGAGTACGCCAAGTGGTCAATTTAATTTTCAAAAATTAGGTACAGTTCACAGGTCAAGACATACGCCCGTGTCCTAAGCCATGTAGCACATACGGCTAAGACACACGCCTGTGTCTCTACCCATGTACACAATTCTGAGCATTTTGTTTCTCAAATTTAAAATGCAAGGGACATACGGCCAAACCATACACCCATGTGTCAGGCCGTGTGTTACACACAGTCATGACACACGCCCGTGTGTTTTCCCGTGTGGACAAAATAAAGCCATTTCCTAGCTTTATTTCTCACCTAAATTTTCCATTAACCTACCCCAAAACTTACAAGTTTATACCAGCCATTTCAAGCATTAAATCCAAACAAATTTGGACAGCAAATATGATATTTTATCATATGCATTCGTAATTATAATCTTACATTTGTTTAACTTATATGTTAACCATAACTTGATCAATCATATTCAATATACTTAACACATAGATATTTGCCATAATATAACCTTATAAGTATATCAAAACAAAAAATTATTAGCCATTCCAATGGCTAATTTACAAATCACATTTATATGCCAACAATGGCCAAGTTACCTATACATGCCATTATACCAAAATAAGTTTACTATTTATAGATAGTGTAACAACCCAGTTTTAGTTAAATCAAATAGTGGTTTCAGAACCACAAAATCGAGGTCGATAAATTATTTTAATATTATTTTTTGTGTTTATAGTATGTGATTTTATATGTGTGAAAGTTTCTTGTAACACACCAAATCTTTAGTGATTAAATTTGTGTGTTATGTTGCATATATGCTTGCTTGCTTTAATGGTTAAGTGCCCTGAGAAGTGTGGGAAGTCTTGGATTCAAACCTTGGCTTTAGCAAAATTTTTGGTTTTTACTGAATAAAACCCTTGCTGTTAGATGGTGTGTTCTTAAATAATTGCGAGGAAATCAAGTTACAAAAAGCCTATTGGTTTAAGGGATAGTTGCGTGTTACTGTTGCTAGGAGACTGGGGTTCAAGTCTTGCTGCGTGCAAGTGTGTTTTATTTTACAAACGGCTGAGTGGATTGTTGTATGGCATTGGGACTCTACTACTTGTACGGTTGGGGTATTTGAGTGGACTAAGGGATCATGTAGCCGAAATTTAGGAGGGAAAAGGGGGATTTGGATAGTGATCAGTTTGAGGATGTTGTGGAGAGGTTTTAGGAGGAAATCAAGGATATGTGATGAAGGGAGAGTGTTAGTTGGGTATGGGGACTCTAGGTACTCAAAGTAATTCGACTTCGGAGTGTAATAGGTTTCTTTGTTTCATTTGATTGCTATCTAGTGTGTTTCTTTTGGCTTTTTGCTCAGTTTTGGGAGGTCGTTTATTACTCAGGGTTTTTGGTAGTCAAATTCTGAGTGTGACCATTCGGGTATTTTTCTCCTTTTGCATTCTTTCGGTTTTTCTTTTCTCTTAGACCATTTCTCTACAGTTGCCAAATCTCTTTTCCTTCTCCCTATTCCTTTCCCTTTTCTTCTCTTTTCCTTTAGGCCGAATACCTCATCAACTCCCCTCCATTGCTTTTGTTTCGGTTGGCAAGTATTCATCGATTCTCCTTCTTTCCTCTCTCAACCCCCTCGATTCTAACCTTTTGTACCTTGGCCGCATACTGTATCTTCCCCCTTGTTCAATCTTTCCTCCTTTGGCTAAATATTTTCTGATCAATTCTCCCCCTTCTACCAATCTCTTTTCTTAAAACTGTTGGTTCTGCTCTACGTGAATCAGAGTGTTACTAATCGTAATGAACAAGATTTATTTTCGGAGTTGTAGACTACGTCCGTTTTAGAGCAGTAAGGTGCAGTTCATCTCAGGAGGGGTTACATACCTAGAATCCTATCATGTGTGTAATCACACTGCAATAACTATTAAATGGCAAAAGTCGGACAACATGTCCATAGACACTATACGAATGTGCGCTCGCTAGTTTGGTGATCCAAATGCATAAAACGTGGGTGTTTGACAGTAGAGGCCACCATGAGCGATTTCATGGGCTTAGGCCGTTTTGGGCCACATTGGGCTGGAATGGGTGGTGTGGGCCCCACAAGCTCATAGGGCCCACACGAGTAAACCACACAGACATGTGGAGATTATTGGGCCAAGCTGTATAGTTCACACAGCCAAGGCCATTTTTGGGCTTATTGGGCCACACGGGCGTGTAGGCCCATATGGGCGGTGTTATGGGCTTTAGGCCCATTTTCATTGTTTGACTGTTAAGGTTGCACGAGTCACCCAAGACGATTGTGGACTTGCTGTTGGGTCGGTAAGTACATTTAGACCCCATACTGATAAAATGACTGTTATACCCCTATGATATGTTTAACTGTATTCAAGCATGACATTTTGTATCCACGTATGATATTATGACACGACATGTTGCATGGGGGTGGGTTTGATATATTTGGAGGAAATGTACTGTACTGGCAGGTCTGCTGTAAATATTGTTTAGTCCCGCAACCGGTGTTATGTTTGGAGTGTAGGGATAGGTGGGTTGATTATATCCCCACATGGAGCGTAGGGCTGGACAGAGTGGAGTGTAGAGGATGAATGGGTAGGACTTTTGTTTGCATTTCTGATACTATTATTGTAATGGGCTAAGTCCCACACTGATACTGATACTAATACTGATACTGTAATGTGCTAAGGCCCACACTGATACTGGACTGTCACTGAAACGAGCTTAGGCCCAAACTGTATTTACCTACGGTTTGACTGATCATTGTAAGGGAATACACACTGAGTTTTTCATAAATTCACCCTTCTACTTTCCTGTGCAGGTAATCCTTAGGCGGGTTGGTGCTGCGAGGGGCCCGATGGAGGCCACACAATTGCTTTTGCTACTATTTTGAACTTTTATTCTTTAAGCTATTTAATTTGGGTATTTTTTATGTAATAAGGCCTCTTTAAATTTTTACCTTAACTTGGGGTTTTCAAAAAAGATAAATGTTTTCAAAACACCACGCCATTACAACATGTTTTAAAAGCTTCTGCGATAAACGTCTTAAAGTGAAATAAGAACCTTAAATGATTATACTTTTGCTAAACCTATTGGAGTTTTTACCAACGGACAAGATACTTAAGATTTTTGTAAAGAATCACTATGAGGGTTTTTAATATAGTACGAACTTTGCGAGCAAAATGATGCTTTTCAAAATACACTTCAATGTGACATCGCAGATTCAGTCATAACGTCTAGGCCAGGTTTGGGGTGTTACATTTCTTGAGCTAATTTTATCGTTTAACTGATTAATTTGAGAAAAGCACTAAATCGCGTATAATGCAAAAGATGCATTCTATTTGTTAAAGTTCTTTAATTGTTATGAAATTTAAAAGTGTAAGTCCTTATGTGGTTATTTGACCTTTGTTTATTGAGATGGACAAATATAATCATCCATTAAGTGATTTTTAATGTAATAATATAAGGTTATTTTAATAATTTGTACATTAATGATAATTAAAATAAAACAAAATGAAAATGATGGACATTTTATCTTCTTCTATTGTTGAATGAAGCAAGGGAGAAAGCTAAAATAGGGTTTTGATATTCGGTAACTTGGTAGCTTGATTAGGTAAGCAATTTTGCTCGATTTTTGATAATTTCTATGTTTTTGTGATCGTTGCTTTGAGTACTAGCTAGCTTGTACCCTAATTTCTGATGTTGTTGATGATTTTGTGAAATGTTGTTGATGAGTCTATGAGTTTTATGATGTTTGATAATGAATTATGCAAGCTTGGTGTTTAATATACATTTTTTGTAAAGTGATTTTTGACTAAAATGTCAATTAGGGATTAAATTGAGAAAAATGTAAATTGAGGGGTTAAATTGTGAAATAAATAAAAAATATAGGCTGCTAGGGGCACTATGGTAATTCGTCCAAGCATGAGTTAAATTGAATTTTGTGAATTTTGTGTATTTATGAAATAGGGACTAAATTGAATAAATGTGAAAGTTTAGGGGCTAAAGTGAAAAAATAGTCAAATGTATATTTTTGGATGAAATTGAATGAATAGGTGATTAAATGAGTTAATTTTGAATACATATAGATCAAGAAAAGAGAAACTTGGACTTAGATCGAGGCAAGAACAAAGTACTCGATTAATCGGGTAGTTTCGTTGTTTCTACGACCAAGGTAAGTTCGTAGGTGTTAATTTCATTTTAAATGGATGTCATATGCTTTGATATTGCATAAAATGTATTTATGAGATTGCGAATAATGTTTAGAATTATGAATACGACCATACGAAAGTGTTCGACGATGAAATTGACAAGTGAAACTTCCCGGTTAAACCTTAGGTACAATTATGATGCTAATGTAATGTCATTAAGTTAAAGCATTGGCTTCGGGCCATGATATTGGCACTTCTGGTGCGAATAATGCCTTGATTTGGCTATGGGTCATGATATAGGTATTTTGAGAGGAGTTACCTTGATTTGGCTACGGGCCATAGTATAGGTACTCTGGGATATGTTACCTTGATTTGGCTATGGGCCATGGTATAGGTACTTATCTATTGCGATTCTTGAGTACCTGACTTCTAACCCTAATGATTCAACTGATAAATAAATGTCGTGGTTGAGAAAGAGGTTAGTACGAGGTGATACGGATATGTATGAAACCTATTCAAGTACTAGATTGAGAAAGTTTAATGAAATGGTATTTAATTATGTTTGAGACATGAATATGGTTTGTGTTAATGTAATGTTGTTTTGGTAATGTACAAATGGTTGAACTATATTTTTTGATGAATTGAATTGCTTAACTACGAACTTACTAAGCTATGAACTTACTGTGTGTTATTTGTCTATGTTTTATAGATAATCAAAGCTAGCTTGGACTCAGATCGTCAGGAGCATTGTCACACTATCGATCATTTTGTTGGTACTTTGAATGCTATGTATATATGGTTTATGGCATGTATAGGCTAGTGTGATTTTGGTCTATTTTGAGCTATAATGTTAGCCATGTGATCTGGCTTGTTAATAATATAACTATTAGTATATTTTTAGCCATATAAGTTGGCTTAAGTTATGTGCTTAATATGTGATATATGAGATGCATATAATGCCTTATGTGTTGTGGCTTGATTATGTGATGTTGAAATGGTAATATTTGTGGCATGAAATAGGTGATAAAGTGATAATGAAATGCATTTAGAAGTTATACAAGTTTAATGATTTGGCATGTTTTGGTTGTGGAATTGAGTAGTTGAAATAATTGTGTATAGATGGCATGTTATGTGTATAAATTGGCTGCTTTGGTTGCTTATAAATGTCTTGAAATAGTACCATTTAGGTAGATTTGTATGCATGAGAAAAGGGTGGCAAATTGGCTTTACAAATGGCCTATTTTTTACCACACGAGCATAGACACGGGCGTATGTCTCAACCGCACGGCCATGTGTCCCTTGGGTACCCTTTCGAATTAAGGCAGTATACCCTACAGTTTTGACAGGCCTAGACACACGGCGTGTCTACTGGCCGTGTGAGATACACGGGCTGGCACATGGGCGTGTGGCCGACCGTGTGACCCAAGTCAGTAACCTCCCTGGTTTTCCCACGGCCATGGCATACGGGCGTGTCTTTGGCCGTGTGGTACAAGTCGGTATGTATGCCCTGTTTTCACATGGCCTGTGCCACGGGCGTGTCTGGTAGTCATGTGAGGTACACGGCCTATTCACACGGGCGTGTGACCTATGATTTCATGAAATTTTTCTAAGTGTTCGAAAATTTTTATGTGTGATTGGTTTAGTCCCAAACCACTACTATTATGCATGTTTTAAGGTCTCGTGGACCTATTTAAGGGACTTTGTGTATGTGAATGAATGATATGTGATATGGAATGTTTGATAAATGTTATATTGTCCGGTAATGCCTCATAATCCTATTCCGGTGACGGATATGGGTTAGGGGTGTTATAGATAGTGTGATCATGCTTCAACCTTTGCGAGCTTCCGAGCACTAAAAAAAAGAAAAAATAAAACCTAGTAAGCATTATATGCTTATGCTTAGTAAGTTCGTACAACAGGAATTAAAACTTACGACTCATATTTTAATTATATTATGTATACAACTAACATGCTTTAATCATTTTGACAAATTTACCTAAACACATATACTCAATCAAACAAATTAGTCATATAATACATTTATACATTAAATAAATATAGATGAGCTTATCATATAATCTTCCATCAAATAATTCAGAAATATTTAGGGCATATTTCTATTTATTTCATCATTTTCTCATGTCAAGAGTTTTATCCGTTGAATTATTAAAATATCGATGGATACTCAAATAGTACACTCAAGATGTACATATCTACAAACCATCAATTCTTATTCAGGGAGCATACTCTTGAGCCACATATCAAGATGCTCAAATAAGCCATGAAATCATGTAACAGCACACTTATCCGAGCTAATCAAGAAACTCATAAAAGTTTTTACTCAGGAAGTTCATAAAGCCTTTTAGATATCTCCAAAGAGATAATAACATGGAGCTTTGGATAAGGTAACAGAGAGCTCAAGTGAGCTTCATAGGACACTCATGAAGAGCTACTTTTGTGTCCATATTATATGCTGAATCACAACCGATCAGAACATGTATCAGGACGCTCATAAAGAGCTGCAGTAGTGCGCATGTAACAGGTCGTTTTTAGTCAAATCAGAACAGTGGTTTCGGGACCACAAATCTAAAGTCAAAATAATTATTTTATTATTATTTTAAGGTCTAAAACATGAATATATGATTTTGTGAAAGTTTCATTTAGAAATTTTATCGTTTGAATGCTTAATTCGGTAAAAGGGACTAAATCGCATAAAGTGCAAAAGTGTTGTTCTATTAGTTAAAAGTGTCTAATAGCTATAGAACCTTAAAGTAAAGGTCCTTATGTGGTTATTAACCCATTTCTAACATAATGGATGTTAGTGGCATGGCATTTGGAGTAATTATTAAGTATTTTTAAGGTGAATTATGTAAATTGGTTAGTTAAGGTTAATTAAAATAAAACAAAACAAATTTCTTTCTCCATTCATTTTCTTCAACTATTTGCAAGAGAGAAAGAAACCATTTTTTTCTTATTCTAGGGTTTGGTCACTTTGAGACTAAATTGGTAAGTAGTTTTAACTCGGTTTTTAATGATTTCTATGTTTTTTAGATCGTTGTAACTAGTTCTAGCTAGCTTAGGGACTATTTTGCAAAACTGTTAAAGATTTTGAAAGTTTCCATTGATGAAAATATGAGTTCTTTGATGTTTGATGATGAAATATGTAACACCCCTAGCCCGTATCCATCGCCGGATTAGGGTTATGAGGCATTACGAATCGTAATATGATTCATACAAAATATGCATTATAATTTACAGTTTGAGATTTCAGTCACATCAATGTTTAAAACTAAATCAAATATCAAGTCTTAAAAAAATCTATATCATTTACAACATAGCATAAATAAATTATGATCTAATATATATATATCTAAACAATGTATACATATACAGAACATATAAAACATCAATAACTTCATTATTGAATATATTAAACTTATTTTTATATAAGTCATGTGCATACTTTATACAAGCAAACGCACATCATTTCCTTTCAAACAAATGATACATTCCAAAATAACATTTGTTGTCTTGTTACTATATTCACATTTCATAAATAAATAATTATATAAATATATATCACCAACTCAACTAATTACACTACTCAAATAACTAACCAAAATTTACCAATAATGTACCATTAGGAACCGAAACTTACCTATGCATATTTATTGATTTCGATTAGCTAACAAGCCACATAGCCAAACATATTTTTTACTTTACTCAATAAGCATATACCAAATACTTCTCATATAAATGACATGTATTTTAATTTATTAAAGCATTACATGTTGTAACATAATACACATCCATCATTACTTTATAACTGAACACATGATCCGACACCATTTTATATATATAAATCCAAAAGGTCATGTACTTGCATATATCATTTCCGCATTATGTACCAATGCATATTAATATGAGCAAGAACCAAATTACAAGTCAAGTAATTGCCTTATTTAAATTTCAGCATATAACCGAACATATTAACAACCAAGCTTATTCATTTCTGTCCAACTTCACATAAGTACCCTAAATTAGAATGAACCACATTTAAATTATACAAATATACCTAATATATATTATAGCCAATACATTCATTCCACATCCAAGGTCATTAATCAACTTCAATGCTCAAAACACATATATCATAATTACCTCCCATCCATGGCACAAAACATGTTAATCAAAAATGAGCTCAAACCATAATTTAACCAAATCCGAACTAAAGCATAGAAATTAAGCCATTTTTACATGGCTCCATTTATATATAAACCAAAATACAACATCCAAAACATAGTCCAACCTATACATGCCATAGTTCCAAAAATTTAGCTTATAAAATATCGAAGACGGTCAATAGTGTGATAGGCTTAGTTGACGATCCCCGAGCTTGTAACTTGAATCCAAAAATCTATAAAATAGGGTAAAAATGAACACATAGAGTAAGCTATCATAGCTTAGTAAGTCATAAGCAAATAAACAACTCAATAATATAGTCAACTCATATTAACTAGACGAATTATATTAATATTACCATGCTTGACATCAGACCTACAAATTCCATAATTAATATATTTTCATAGACAATTACCCACCTTGGTCGAATACTCACATAGTCATTCTATCATATTATTAATCAACTTCCAAACCAAATAGCCATGATAAACTATACATACATTTACTCATATATACAAGCTCAAGAATCATAGTATAACATCACATATATATATTACCTATATGGCCAAATATACCAAGTCATATATGCACATATAATCAAGAAACATTTCAATGATACACAAGTTATTCATTCACAAGCCGAATACACATACCACATACACATATATTCTTCATTTGCATCGTACATGATTTGTAACGAGTACCAAGTCACATACTTACCTTATTTCAAGTAAACAATAAGCTAATTCATACCTGGCCATTTAGCTTGTTTTACACATTCGATCACAACATATCTTTTCTCGATGAACCATTCAGAATTGGATAGGACACTCGAATAATTACACATATATTGTACAATGCCAACGTCCCAGACATGGTCTTACATATAATCACATATCGACGCCACTGTCCCAGATAGGGTCTTACTCACACACATATATCGGAGTCACATATCGATACCATGGTCTTATTCGTTCACATATATCGGAATCCTATGTCATGATATATGTATCCTAACTATTCCTAAGGTTCATATGGGGCTTTCAGACGTTGTAACTCGATCGAAACGAATGCAGGAACATGGTTACCAAACTTATACACATTTGGCAATGGCATATATAAATTCATATATTTCATTTCAGCATGTATACTTTGCATTTAAATAAAATTAAGTGCGTCTATTTGCTTATAAACTTACCTCGGACAATATAAAACAGAACAGGACAGCTAGTCGACAACTTTTGTTTTCCCCCAATCCAAATCTGATTTCTTTGGTTATTGATCTAAACATATTCAAATTAAGATCATTCAAACATATTTTCATTCAACTTAGTCCAAAAACACATAAATGGGTAATTTACCATTTTACCCTGAACATTTACACTTTTTACAATTTAGTCCCTATTGCACAAAACACAAAATATGCATAATTTCAACTCACCCATGTTAGGCCCAATATTACCCACATTCATACAAGTCCATATATTTCATTTATTTCACATTTTAGTCCCTCAAATTATTATTTTTGCAATTTAGTCCTAAATTACTCAAAATCATCAAAAACACTAATACAAAACATGTAAATCTAAAACATATCTTTCATATTTCATCATCAAACAAAAAAAATCACAAGCTCTCATCAATGGCATAACTCAAAATATTCATCAAAACCAAAAATTCAAGCATGGGTCTTGAAGATAACTTAGCAACGATCTCAAAAATGTAAAAATTATCAAAAATCGAACAAAAACAAACCTTGATTAAGCTTGAGCAAGTGTCGAACCCTAACCTTCTTTTCTCTTTTCTTTTATTTAAGCTTCGGTCATGAAGATGATAATATAAAACCATATTATAAACTTTATGTTTTATTATACTTATATTATTTCATATTTTACCATTATAACCTTTACCATTTAATAACTAAAACATATTTAACAAGGGCTCAACCGGCTAATACAAGTTCCAATGGTTTATTTACAACTTAAATACTTAAATTTAAAAAGCCACTAACAATTTAGCCCTTATGCTTTAGACTATCAAGTTTTCAATTTACGCGATTAAGTCCTTTTATTTAATCGGGCACTCAAACGACAAAATTAAGTCACGAAAATTTCACAGATATAAATTCACACATAATAAACACAGAAAATAATTTTTAGATATTTTTATAACTTGAATTCGTGGTCCTGAAACCACCATTCTGGCTAGGGTCTAAATCGGACTGTTACAAAATATGAAATCTTGTTACTAGATTAACATATTTTGTAAAGTGATTTTGAGTAAAAATGCAAAATAGGGATTTATTTGTGAAAATGTAAAAATGTATGGTTAAATGTGTGAAAATTTGATAAATGTGGGCTATTAGGGGCATTATAGTAATTCGGATGTCATGGGTATTAAAGAAATTTCATGAATTTGTGATTTTGTGTAATAAGGACTAAATTGTAAAAGTGGTGAAATTCTAGGGGTAAAATTGTAAATGTGCTTAAATGTGTGTTTTGGATTAAATTGAATAGGGAAATTATTAAATAAGTTAATTTTGAATATATTTAGATCAAGGAAAGCGAAATTCAGATCTAGATCGGGGGAAAACTAAAGTTATCAAGTAATTGACTTATTTCATCATTTTCACATCCGAGGTAAGTTCGTATGTGATAAATTTCATTATAAGTGTATTTTAAATGCTTTTACATTGTATAAGTATTGAATACGAGACTTTTGGATAAGTACGACAATGACTCGATGGTAATTCAGCATTTGAAATCCCGGTTCAATCTTAAGAATAGTTTAGGATACTAGTGACATGTCATTAGGGGATACATTGAGTTGGCTTCGGGCCATGATATTAGCACTTCGGGTGCAAGTTATACCAATTTGGCTTCAGGCCATGAATAGCAGCTGATTTGGCTTCGGGCCATGATATCAGTACTTCGGATATAAGTTACCTTGATTTGGCTTTGGGCCATGGTAAAGGTACTTAGTGTGCAAGACTCTTGAGTATTTGACTTCTATTCCGAATGGTTCAACGGGTAAATGAATGATGTGGTTGAGAATGAGATTGGTACGATATGGTACATGTATGTGCATGAACCATATTAGGTTTTACTCGAAGAAATGGTGAAGAAAGTATATAGTTTTGTAAATGAGTAATTGAAAGGTTTGTTAGTTGATCTGAATTCATGTATCTATAATCAAGTGTTGAATCATGTGGTTATGATTATATCAAGCTTATTTCATACGATCTTACGAAGCTTTATAGCTTACACCGTTTATTTTTCTATGTTTTATAGTGAATTCAAAGCTAGCTCAGATTCGGGGACTGTCAGAGATTTCGTCACACTATCCTACAAACGATTTGGTACCTTTAAGCTTTTGTTTTGAGTATATGGCATGTATAGGGATTTTGGTCATGTTGGTTATGTTTTGGTAATGATTTTGGCTATTTGAATGGCTTGTAAATGTATATGTCTTGGTTTGTATATAAGCTATGAGAGTTGGCTTATTTTGAGTTAATTTGCTTTTGTATATGTGTATGTGCATATAGTTTATGATATGTAAATTTGGGTTGGTTTTGGTGATGCTTATTAATAGTTGGTATTATAGAAGTTGAATGTTGATATTGTTGATGTTATTTGTTTTTGAATCAAGGTAAAGAATGTATGGTTTAAGTAGCCATATTCATGATCTAAGTTTATGAGATTTTGGGTATAAATGGATTGGTCTATTTTGCAACTTATGTGTATTGAGAAATATGGTATAGAATATGCATGAATTAGGTTTGAATTGGCTGGTTTAGATGCCTATTTATGCTACGTGATGGTGAAAATTGATGTGTTGTAGGTACATTCAAATTTGGGTGGCAAATTGGCTTGGTAAATAGCCTATTTTTGTCCACACGGGTAGAGATGCGGGCGTGTGTCTCAGCTGTGTGTGACACACGGTTATGTTACATGGTCGTGTGTCCCTTGGTATTGGAATTGAAATCAAGTCAGTATGCTCCACACAGCCTCACACACAGGCGTGTGACTTGGCCATGTGGCATAAGTCAGTATACCCTACAGGTTTGGCATGGCCTAGCACATGGCTTGGCACACGGGAGTCTATGGCCATTTTTAGGGCACACGGGCTAGTCACACAGACCTGTGTGTTGCCCGTGTGACCTAAGTTAGAGATTTACAAAAGGTCAGACACTGGCTGAGACACGGCCATGTGCTCCCATTTCTAATGTCCACACGACCTGTGACACAGGTGTGTGTCCCCTATTTTGAGAAAAATTTGCAAGGTTTCATAAAAGTTTCCAAAGTTGTCGATTTAGTCCCGAACCACTCCTAATGTATGTTTAGGGCCTTGTAGGCTCGCATTAGGGACAAAATGATTGGCTATGAATGAAATGTATGTGATTTGGTTATTTTATATGAAATGTATGTTTGAATGTGTTATAAGTTCGGTAATGCCTCATAACCCTATTCCAGCGTTGAATACGGGTGAGGGGTGTTACATCCCAATGTATGTATATAAACTCTAATAGTGTGATGACTCTTGACATTTTAAAATGTGTTTTCATATAGTAAATTGATCCCAATCAAGTTGTAGCTAATGAGGTCAAAAGTAATGCGCCAGCTCCGGCTTAAGGGACAGTGCCTTCTAAACCTAGACTCGTATCGAGTAGCCAAGGAGAAGAGGCTAAAGAAGCATTCTTCCAAATAATGAACGAATGGTTCACACAGTATGTCCGGACAAATCTGGTTGCTCAACAAACTCCACCCCTTCATAATCCCCAACCGGTTCTCGTAGCTCCACAAGGTTTGGAACCTTTACGATTGAACAAGCCACCTGTTGATAGAATTAGAAAGTATAGGGCTAAAGAGTTCAGAGCTACTGTTGACGATGATCCTGAGAGAGCTGAGTTTTGGCTTAAAAACACTATCCGGGTATTTGATAAACTTTGGTGCACGCCATGTAACACCCCAAACCCGGCCCAGACGTTATGGCCGAATTCAGCGTGTCATATTAAAGTGTTTTAGCAAAAACCGTGTTTTCATTGAAAACCCTTCTTAAAATAAAAGAAACCCTATTTAACTAAAAAAAAACCTTTCAGTTACGAAAGCCTTGTTTAAAACATTTGATTTTTTTAAAAAAAAACTTAGTTGCGGAAACGAAGGAAACATACTATAATTTAAGAAATCCATGTTCAACTTCTCGTAATTACAATGTAAATAATAATAATAATTCAAGTAATAATAACATAATGAAAACCTTATTACAATCTGGTCTGAACACACTTAAAAAGAAATAAAAACTTAAATGCTTAAAAAAAACCAAGTCCGAATTATCTTGCTAGCCGGCCACCCAGAGTCCCTCCAAACATCGAACCTTCTACTGAGCATCACCTGAAAATAAAATAAAAGAGGGGATGAGTTTTTGCAAACTCATTGTGTACAACCTTCGATGAAAAACAAACATTCGAAGAGAAATCATCAAACATGCAATGCAATCCCATCCAAATTATCCATCCGCTACACACCAGCTCTGTCCCCATCACACCATGTGGGGATATAGATATCAAACCACCCAACCCACACACCAATGGTAGCCCGGTTGTGAAACTACCTTCATTTACATATTGGGCTTTAAAAGCCGTCGGTGGATCCACGATTGTCAGGAAACCATGCGACCCTCATATACTTCCTCCGTTCCATAGTTCCCACCCCATATGCAACCTAAGCAAAACATCATATGTATGCATGTCGCATCCATAAAACCTACATTCAACACCTAAGGGTATTTTGGTCATTTTTGCCCTTAGGGGTGTTTCGGTAATTTTCCCTTAATTACGGTTTTCACTTACCTTGACCCATTAACAAGTACCGCGAGCTAAGATGAATGAATACTATGTACCAGGTAGGATTCCAGAAAAGAGAATGTGGGTCATTAAGACCGCTTAAGTACCAAGCTCTCCTTAGATCCAATCCTAAACATGCATATACCCGTTGCCACACCTTAACCCTTTGACTTGTCCATGGTCGCAATATATTAATTAAGTCTTATGTAGTTATCATATACTAGGCCCAAAACCCCTTACAAAGCCCAAACAAATTCACATACCTATATCTGGCCCATTAAGCCCAATCATATTCATATGGCCCCTTTAGGTCCAAATCACCTGTATATGGCCCATTAGGCCCGAATCACATTTCTATGGCCTGTTAGGCCCAGTCACATTTATATTCATGCTCACATACAAATCCCTATCACATAGCATCAATATTCAGTTTTTGCCTATTATGGGCCCAACAGCCCATCAATCCCATTTAGCCCATTCTGGCCCGTATGGCCAAATCACAACCCAAGTCCACGGAATTGCCTGTGGGTCTCAAGAAACCTATTGGTCTCCCCCTTACGAGTGTTCGCGCACTCGCAAGACTACAGTAGCCAAACTTTCGGCTTTTCAGATTTCAACTTTTCGACATTTCGGCATTTCGACTTTTGTCGATTCATAGTGTGTGTTCAGTGTATGTACACACCTGGTAAGCAAGCGTGCCACGATTCCCTTAGTCACCAACCTACAACGATATCACCCTTCCATTAATCGTATGCTTAATCCATATTCTACCCAAAAACCGAAACCTCACCTTAACCTTACCTTGAACACCAATCCTTAATAGCTTTCCTTGATCACGTACTCCTTAGATCTGCATCAATCTTACTCATTAAAACCGGAATAATAGATGACTCGTATCCAACACAAGTCCTCTTACCTTAACTATGAACATTCGGCCACCTTAGCCAATGGGAGAGGAATACTTACCAATACCGCAACACCTAAGGAGCAATTCGGCAATGAGCTAAGATCCAAGATCTGATACTAATTCCCTACCACAGTTGATTAGAAAGAGTGAGGGACAATATTCGATACTTAGCAAAGAAAATCGATTGGAAGAGTAACACTTACACTAGATTCGGTCAAAGAGTATTCGGCTCTAGAGATTTGCATGGCAACAATTGCTTATTTGGCACCAAGGGAGAGAAAAAGAAGAATCGACTAAACCCAAAAGTGAAACAAAGAAATCGGCACAAGGAAACCAAAAAGGAGAACAAGGGTTTTCGGCTTTTGGAGAAATCAGCAGAAAGAAAAGGAAAAAAATAGAAGGGTTTTCGGTTTTTAGGGAAGAGGGTTTCTGGCAACAATGTGACAAAAAGATTTTGGCATTAGCCTCATACCCTTGCATTCGGCACCTCCGAACTCCTTAAGCCCTAGTTCCCATTTCGGCTCCACTTGCTCCTCACTTCTTATCTCCTCGTTTTTCTCCCTGATAACCCCTTAATCTTTTCCTCAAATTTCTCTCCTAAACACTTCCCTTGAAGTCCATTTCCACGCCACTTCCAACCTTCTAGAAGTCCAAAATTGAACTTCTAAAAACACTAAGCTAGGATTCGAACCTTGTACCTCCTTGCTAGCTATTAACGCCACCTCCCTACACTCTAAGTGGCGTCACTTAGCCACTCCTCCATGAGGCTTTTTGATGCTATTTTTCCCTATCCTTATTTAAAAGCCCGACTACTTACCAACCTTGATCCTTTTAATAATTAAATTATAATTTCTTCTAGCCCTTAATTCGAACTCAAACCTTGACCAAGACCTACCCTTGCGTAATTAACACTTAATCGAAATTGCTAAGCACAAAAAAAGAAAATTCAAGATTTTGGGACTTTTGGATTTCAAGATTTTTGGGGCGTTACAACTCTACCCCTAAAAGAAATTTCATCCTCAAAATTTTACCTGATTCAAACAGTTGAGGATATTGGCGTCGCATCGCTTCCTCAGGTTCCCAAGTAGCTTCTTTAGCTTTGTGATTTCGCCAAAGCACTTTGACTAATGGAACGGACTTCCTTCTCAGCTCTTTGACATCTCGATCAATTATTTGTATGGGCTCTTCCTTGAAAGTTAGGTCTGGCCTGACCTCGATTTCTTCAACCACCACGACATGTGAAGGATCTGAGCGATACCGTCTCATTATGGAAACATGAAACACATCGTGGATCTGGCTTAGTTCAGGAGGTAATTCTAGCTGATAAGCAACTGGCCCAATTCGCCTTATAACCCGATATGGCCTAATGAACCTTGGGCTTAGCTTCTCCTTTCGTCCAAACCTTAATACCTTCTTCCACGGAGAGACCTTAAGAAAAACTAAGTCCCCCATTGCGTACTCTATCTCTCAACGCTTAAGGTCAGCATACGACTTCTGCCTGCCCGAGGCCTCTTTCAAACGATCCCGAATCAATTTTACATTATCCTCAGTATCGGCTGCTAACTCAGACCCCAAAACTCTTCGTTCACCCAACTTTGTCCAGCATGTTGGAGTTCGACACCTTCGCCCATACAGTGCTTCGTATGGAGCCATCCAAATGCTTGCTTGGTAACTATTATTGTATGTGAATTTGGCTAACGGTAAATAGTCCTCCTAACTACCTCGGAACTCAATCACGCATCCCCTCAACATATCTTCCAACACTTGGATCACCCTTTTCGACTGTCCATCAGTTTGAGGGTGGAATGTCGTGCTGAAGTTCAACCTAGTACCTAACGCATCATGCAACTTCTTCCAAAATCGCGAAGTGAAACGTGGGTCCCTATCGGATATTATTAACACTGGCACTCCATGCAACCTTACAATCTCTGCCACATACAACCTAGCCAGCTTTTGCAATGACTAGTCGGTACGAACTGCTACATAATGGGTAGACTTGGTTAACCGATCCACTACAACCCATATCGAATCTTTCTTAGTAAGCGTCAAGCGTCTAACAAAGTCCATAGTGATCCTTTCCCACTTCCAGAGTGGAATCTTTACTGGCTGAAGCAACCCTGAGGGCAACTGATGTTCCGCATTCAGCTTTTGACAAACCAAGCATTTACCTACGAACTCCATAACCTCGTGCTTAAGTCCAGGCCACCAATAAAGCTCACGCAAATTCTAATACATCTTGTTTACACCAGGATGCATTGTGTAGAGACCGCTATGTACTTCCAGCAGAATGGACTACCTTAGATCATCGTCCTTTGGTATACACATCCTCCTACGGAAACACAATACTCCTTTACTATTCATCCTAAAGTCTGATGTCTACCCACTCTCTATTTGTTTAAAACGAGCACTCAAAGTCTCGTCCAGTAATTGCTTGCTCCTTATCTGTTTGACCCACACCAGCTTTACTTGAAGCTCAGCGAACAAGCTACCATCATTCAACAAGCTTAAATGGGCGAGTATAGCCCTCAAATCTGACTTAACCCTACGACTCAATGCGTTGGCTACCACATTTTCTTTGCTAGGGTGGTATTCTATCGTGCAATCATAATCCTTCAATAATTCCACCCACCTACGTTGCCTAAGGTTTAGCTCCTTTTGGGTAATGAGGTGCTTCAAACTCTTATGGTCTGAATAAATTATACACTTCTTCCCGTATAAGTAATGCCTCTATATCTTAAGCGCGAAAACCACCGCAGCTAGCTCCAAATCATGGGTTGGGTAATTCACCTCGTGAGTCTTAAGTTGTTGTGACACATATGCAACCACCTTTCCTTCTTGCATCAAGACACATCCTAAGCCCACATGCGACGCGTCACTATAAACCGTAAACTCCTTCCCAGGCACTGGCTGAACCAACACAGGGGCCTCAGTTAAAACTTTCTTAAGTTTTCTAAAACTCTCCTCCTGCTTGTCCGTCCAAACAAACGGTACCCCCTTCCACAACAACTTAGTTAAGGGTGCAGCAATCACTGAAAAGCCCTCAACAAACCACCTATAGTATCCTTCCAAGCCCAAAAAACTTCAGATTTCTGATACTAACTTGGGTGTTTTCTAGTCTAACACCGCTTCAATTTTTCGGGGATCCACCTTAGTCCCCCTGGCTGACACCACATGTCCTAGAAAAGTAACCTCCCTTAGCCAAAATTCACACTTACAGAATTTGGCATACAGCTGTTTCTCCCTCAAAGCCTGCAACACAATCCTTAAGTGTGCATCAATCTCATCCTCATCTTTTGAGTACAAGAAAATGACATCTATAAAGACTACCACGAACCGATCCAAGTAGGGTTGGAAGACCCGATTCATGAGATCCATGAAAGCGGCAGGTGCATTTGTCAGCCCGAAAGGCATCACCAAGAACTCGTTGTGCCCATAACGAGTTCTGAAAGCTGTTTTATGCACATCTGCCTCATTAACCCTTAGTTGGTGGTATCCCGAACGCAAAGCAATCTTCGAGAAAACAGAAGCTCCCCTAAACTGATCAAAAAGATCATCAATTCTCAGCAGAGAGTACTTGTTCTTAACAGTTAACTTGTTTAACTATCGATAGTCGATGCACATTCGCAATGTCCCATCCTTCTTCTTTACGAATAACACCGGTGCTCCCCATAGAAACACACTTGGTCGTATGAATCCTCAATCCAACAATTCCTGAATCTATGCCTTAAGTTCTACCAACTCCTTTGGTGCCATCTAATAAGGAGCGATGGACACCGGAGCTATCCTAGGTATTAACTCGATTCCAAATTCCATTTCTCTGCTGGGTGGCAACCCAGGTAGCTCCTCGGGAAAAACATCTGAAAATTTCCTAACTGTTCTTAACTCCTTAACAGTAAGGCTCTTAACATCTATATCACTAATACAAGCCAAAAAGGCTTTGCATCCCTATCGTACTAACTTTTCAGCCTTTAACGCCAAAATCACATTCGACAGGTAATTTCGGCATTCACCAATTACCACCACCTCCTTATCCTCCGTCATTATTAACACCATTCGTTTTGTAGCGTAATTCAAGGTGGCTCGGTGCTTCACCAGCTAATCCATATGTAACACCCCTAACCCGTAACTGACATCAGATTAAGGTTACGGGGCATTACCAAACAGACAGAACATTTCAGACCAATTCAGAAGCACAGATATTATTTAACATCATTTCATAAGCAATCATCTCTAAACATAGTCTACGAGACCTAAAACATACATTTAAGGAAAGGTTGAAATAAACCAAATCTATTTAGAATTTTCAGAACCTAACCAATTCTTTCAAACTGTTAAAGTCACACGCCCGTGCGACTAGGCCGTGTGTCACACACGGGCACTAGACACGCCCATGTGAACCAATCGTGCCAAAAATAGGTCCTATAATGACTTTTTCTCACGGCCAATAGGCACGCTCATGTACTATGGCCGTGTGATACTTAGCTAGCTACTGACTTTAGCCATGGCCATATGACACGCCCGTGTGTCAAGACCGTGTGGTTCTTAGGAGATTACTGCTTTCCTTACACGGCCACAAGGCACACCCATGTCCCCTGACCGTGTGGCACCAAGCAGGCTTGGTTTAAGCCAAATTTGCCACCCCTTTTTGGGTCAAATCGTACAAGCAATAATATACAACATTCATACCAAAATTTCCAACCAATTCCATGCTCAAAACATGCTTCGTTATAACAAAAACATATTAGCTCATAAAACACTACAACCATACATCATTTGGCACCATCAACCAAATATCAAAACTATATACAACATTTCATTTGCTAGCCAACTCCAATGGCATAATATATACACATCAAAACTTATATACATAGACCTTTTAGACTATACATGCCATACTTTATAATATGTACACTTTTAAAAGTACCAAAATGAGATCGATAGTGCGGTGACGATCCTCGACTATCCCCGAGCCTTCAGTAGCTACGATAACTGTAAAACAGACAGTAAACACACAGAGTAAGCTACAAAGAGCTTAGTAAGCCAAATTCAATTCCTTTAACTCGGTTAGTGCCATACGATGCGGAGCTATCGAAATTGGCGTAGTTCCAGGTACAAGCTCAATACCAAACTCTATCTCCCGAACAGGTGGCAAACCCAGTAACTCTTCAGGAAAAACATCCGGGTATTCACAAACCACCGGCACAGATTCGGGTTTCTTTTCTAATTCTTTGTCATCAAGTACATACGCAAGGTATGCTTCGCACCCTTTTCTTACATATTTCTGGGCCAACATTGCTGATATTACAGCTGGCAACCCCCTTAAGTCCGTAGACTCAACTCGGATTATCTCGTTATTTGCGCACCTCAAATCAATAGTCTTGCTTTTGCAATTCACAACCGCATCATGCGCGGTCAACCAATCCAAACCAAGAATAATATCAAATTCGTCAAACGGCAAAAGCATCAAATCGGCCGGAAAACAGGATTCTCGGATTATTAGAGGGCATCTCTTACACACTTTATCAACAAGTACGTATTGACCCAAAGGGTTTGACACTCGAATTACGAACTCAGTAGACTCAACAGGTAGAGTCTTACTGGATGCTAAGGTTTCGCATACATATGAATGAGTAGAGCCAGGGTCAATCAACGTAATCACATTAGTATCAAAGAGAGTAAAGGTACCAGTGATGACGTTGGGGGAGGATGCCTCCTCTCTTGCGCGAATGGCATATGCTCTAGCAGGAGTACGGTTCTCGGCTCGAACAGCCGTATCAGAGGCCCCTCTCTGACTACCACCCCTACCTCCCAAAATTCTCGGTGGTCTACCTCTAGTTGTCACTCCACTAGGTCTTGCACCTTGAATCTTATTTTTCTCATCAAGCTCCATGCAATCTCTAATGAAGTGGTCCTTCGAACCGCATCCGTAACAGGCCCTGTTAGTAGACTTACCCCAACATTCACCTAGGTGTCGTCTTCCGCATTGGGGACATTCAGGTTTCTCTTGACGATTATTGCCCACACTAGCTACCGAAGTAGCTCGGGAGTCCGTCGATGGTCGTGCTCTGATGGAAATTCCCGCAGTCGTCATCGACTTATTAGTGTCCTCCCTGAACTTCTTTACAGCTGAGAACGGAGCTTTACCCGTCGATCTTTTACGATAGTCTCTAGCTTCAAATTCAGCCTTCTTCTTCTCCTTTCCAAGTTCTTCCGCCTTGCAGGCTCGTTCGACTAGTGTTACGAATTCTTTTATCTCCAAAATACCCACTAGTAGCTTTAAATCTTCATTCAATCCTTCTTCGAATCTTTTGCACATAGCAACCTCATCAGCTACACACTCCCGGGCATACCTACTGAGTCTTACGAATTCATGTTCGTATTCAGATACTGTCATACGACTTTGCTTGAGTTCCAAGAATTCCTTGCGCTTTTGATCAATGAACCGTTGACTAATATATTTCTTTCAGAATTCCGTCTGAAAGAAGTCCCAAGTTACTCGTTCGTTTGGGACTATGGAAACCAGGGTCCTCCACCAGTAGTAGGCTGAGTCCCGCAGCAAGGATATAGCACACTTTAGACATTCATCAGGCATGCATGACAGTTCATCAAACACCCGAATGGTGTTATCAAGCCAGAACTCGGCCTTCTCAGCATCATCAGTAACTATGGCCCTGAACTCCTCGGCCCCGCGCTTCCTAATCAAATCTACAGGTGGCTTACTCAGCCTCACAGGATCAGCGACTGATGGCATTACGGGCTCTTGGGGTGGATTATTCAAATTCGGGAATTGTTGGACAGCCAGATTGGTTCGGGCATATTGCGCGACCCACTCATTCATCATGGTAAAGAAGGCTTGTTTAGCCCCCTCACCTTGATTATTCGCAGATGACTGAGGTTCAACAGGCGGCGTCCCTTGTGCAGGAGCAGCCGCTACACCTTCAACGTCATCCGCCAAGGTTCTCTCTACACCGGGATGCATTTACTAATCAAAACAAAAATTTTAACCGTCAGAAGTCATCACACATTTAAACATTAACATTAAGGCATGTATAGCTAGACTCATACGTGCTATGGTAGTCCTAGAACCGACTAAACCATAGCTCTGATACCAATTAAATTGTAACACCCCGAACCCGAGACCGTCGCCGGAGTCGAACACGAGGTGTTAACAGACTTCAAACCACTTATTTGACATTTCCTAGACAAGCTGCCAATCTGCGTACTAGTCGCTTTAAAAATCATATCTTGAGTTTTGAAACTCGAAATACAGTTCCGTAAATTTTCCCTGGAACTAGACTCATATACCTATATGGTAAAATTTTTTTAGAATTTTTGGTCGGGCCAATTAGTACAGTTTATTAGTCAAAGTCTCCCATGTTACAGGGATCTACTACACTGACCTTTGCGCATTACGACTTCGATATCTCCCTGCACAGAGCTTCAATACCGATGTCGTTTGTTTCTATAGAAACTAGACTCAGATAGAAATCTGTACATATATGGCATGACTCCTAATTATCTCTGGTTAATTTATAATGAATTTCCAAATTCGGAACAGGGAATCCAGAAACCGTTTTGGCCCTGTCTCACGAGAACCTGAATATCTCTTAACATAATGCTCATATGGTCGTTTCGTTTCTTCTATATGAAAATAGACTCATCGAGCTTCAATTAAATAATTTATTCATTAATTAATTCCACTCCTACTATTTTTAGTGATTTTTCAATCTCACGTCACTGCTGCTGCCAGCATCTGTTACGAAAGCAACTATGCCTATTTCGTGATTTCTCCTTGATCTAACTAGTAATTCATCATACATATCACCAATTATGATCATGACTAGCCATGCCAAAGGCTAATCATTGTCAAACATCTCCCTACTACACTATTGCCATATCATGAATTTTAACACCAAAAATAATCAACCATGACATATGGCATAAAAAGGTCGAATTATCAAGACTTACGACCTAACGTTATGAAACCAAACCCAACCGAACATTTATGCCATTTTCGCATGGCTAAAAGTTTACATACCAAAGTTCAAACACAACATAATAGCCTATACATGCCGAAATGTTCTCCTAAGCCGACTAAGAAGAAAGTACCAAAACTTGCTAGCCGGTGTGATGACTCCAATGACGGCCCGATCACGCAAAAAGAGACGAGTCCAAGAAACCTAAAATAGGTGACAAGGAAACACCGAGTGAGTATATAACTCAGTAAGTCATAAGCAATGCACTACCATCCATTAATAACATTATCACAAGAGGAAGCAAAATGGAACGAGGCTAGTTACTCCATCCATACCGAACCATACCATAGTTCCTCAAACCTTCGGTTCAATCTCATACCAAGTCATGCATTCACATTCCATATACTAATCAATAGGATATTCGAGGCATTTTCATACATCATTTTATTTTCGTTACAATCATACAACTAAACGACCTTTCACCTATTCCACGATAAATCTTATGTACGTGACTTCAATTATAATTGTCACATAGGTTCAAACTTACCAAGCTCAACTTCAAATATAAACATAACGCCTATTAGTCACGAACTCAAGGTACTTACCCGATCCGCTGTCCGTGATCGACTCAATAATGTCGCACACTTAATGTTCATAATGATTCAAAAGTATATATTAAGTCCGCACACTCAGTGCTATATAATCAAACTCGCACACTTAGTGCTACATAATCAAGCTCGCACACTTAGTGCTGTACAATTTAAACCCGCACACTTAGCGCCAATCTCATGATCATAAATGTTTATACCTGCACTCTTAGTGCCGAGATCAACAACTCAATACATCTCACCTCTTTTCTCTTCATCCAACACTTTCATCACCACATACATACATGTATATATATATTTATCATTCCATTCAGCATCATTACATAGACGTTATGATCATTTAAATTAATACAAACTATATGCTTAATGACTTACTTTGTGTTGGGTAAGACGGTTCCAACTCGGCTACTCGATGATCTTTTCTTTGCCTTTGCTTGATTCTCCTTCTTTAACTCCTTGAGCTTAATCAATAAATCAACTAGTTTAACCGCCTTGCTAAATATTTACAATCCAATTACACATGCATATGTATGTTAGTATATTCGGCAATCACTCTTACTAATCACCCATTTAGTCGATTGTAGGGAATTAAATATAATATCTCTAGGATGTACTCTACATGGCCGAATATACCATGTTAGTTTTTTAACATTTCCTATGTAATTACATATAGATTTTTACACTTTAAGTTTCACACATTTCACCTTTTAATGCCTATTGCTCATCCCTTTGATCTTAACCTAAATGACAACTCCCTCTCCCCATATCTCAACCGAATTATCCATAACATCAAGACTAAAATTTTGCACCTTGAACTTCATACATTTATAAAAACTTCCATAACTCATTCGGCTTTAACAATTACCCATTTCTCATAAAAGAAATTAACAAATAAAATGAATATTCCATTAACCCATATGGCCGAATGTACCAAGCATTACTTAACTAAAATTCCACAAATTTCAACCTCATAATAATCTCTACTTATTCAATACAACATGAAACAACCTCTACTCCTAACCTATTGATATACGGCTTAATGGCCAAACCACCATAAAAGTTTGATTTTTCATGACATTGCCGAAATGCATTTCAACAATTAGCTCAACATACAAAGGAAGTTAAAACCAACATTTCAAAACTCACCTCCCACTAGAAAAAGGGCTGCCGAATTGCCTTAATGAAAACTTCCCTATTTCTTTCCTTTTGGTTTCGGTTTTGGCAAGATGGAGAAGAAGATGAACACACTCTTTCTCTTTTTTTTGTCTAGTTACGGCAAATGGGGGGGGGGGATGGATGAGACAACTTTGTTTTCATCACCCCTCCCTTTTCATTACTTAATTACTAACCCTTTTATTTATTCTTTCTAACATAACACACTAAGCCAACATGTTCCCAACATGTTTCCACCCATAGCATGGCCAGCCACTAGCTCAAATTTTGGGTAATTTGACATGCAAACCCATCATTTTCATAACATGCATTAATAGGCCACTTCACATTTGCCTAGCACATTTCTAAATTTTCTCACATAAGTCCTATTTAATAAAATTCACTTACAATTAACAAAATTCAAGCATGAAATTTTCACACATGCATATATACATATAATAAGCATCAAATATGATGGCTAATTATTAGTATGACTCGGTTTTGTGGTCCCGAAACCACTTCCCGACTAGGGTCAATTTTGGGCTGTCACACTTGCCGGTGCTCGTGCCTCAGATTTAATTGTTGTATCCCTTGTAGTACTTCAGCCACCACTGACATTTCCAGGATGACGGGGTGGTCTGCCTTTTGAAACGGGATTACTCAGCTTTAAACTTTGATCAATATCTTTTTAAATTCTTTCCAGGAAATCCTTAAGAAAAAGATCAAGTGAACCACATCGGTAACAGGCTCCACTTCTCAAACGACATTCCCCAAAATGAAATTTGTTACAAAATTTACATTTCAGTTTAGGATTATCGACACTATCAACACTGGTTACAGATGGAGACGAGGATCTCGGATTAGAGCATTGAGAGCCTCGCTCTTTTCCAGAATATCACATTGATGTTGTAAAATGATCATAATACTTCTTTGATTTCTTAGAAGCAGATGATTGCGACTTGCTCATAATTCTTTTACCAGAAACTTAAGCTTCTCTTTTAGCTTATTTCTTTTCTTTACTCAATTCTTCAGCTTTGTGTGCTCAATCAGACAGTACCACAAATTCCCTCAATTCAAGAATTCCAATCAACAACCTCATGCCTTCATTTAAGCCCTCTTCAAAATGTTTGCACATATCAACTTCAATTGGAACCTACTCTCTAGCATACTTACTCAATCGATCAAATTCTCGCTCATACTCAGACACAGTCATATTTCCCTGTTTGAGATCTAAAAATTCTTTTTTTTCTGATCCAAAAATCTCTAACTAACATACTTCTTTTTTAATTCAGTGTGAAAGAATTCCCATGTAATATTTTCTCTCGATACCACAGATGTTATAGTATTCCACTAATCATAAGTTGTCTTTTAGTAAAGATACTGCACAGTTCAAACATTCAGCTGGTGTACAAGATAACTCATCTAAAACCTGGATGGTATTTTCCAACCAAAAATCAGCCATTTCTGGATCATCATCTGCAATAGCTCTAAATTCTCTGCCCATACTTACGGATTTTATCTACCGAAGGCTTACCAGTTCTAATAAGTTCAACACCTTGTGGCATCTTAGGAGCTGGTTGAGGAGCAGGTAGGGGAGGTTGTTGTACAGCAGGATTTGTTCTTATATACTGAGTGAACCATTCATTCATCATTTGAAAGAAGGCTTGTTTTGCCTCCTCACTTCGGCCCTCAGATACGGGCCTTCCACTACTAGATGCAGCTCTTTGAACTGAAGCTAAAGCATTGCTCTCAGCTTCCTCGAATCTAGCTCTAGCTTCGTTGGATGACATTACTATATGAAAAACACATTTAAAATGGTTAGGAGATATCACACTATCACAAATTCTATAATGGCATGTATAGCTAAACTCATACTTGCTCCGTTTAGTCTGAGAATCAACTAAGCTGTAGCTCTGATACCAATAAATGTAACACCCCTTGTAACACCCCTAACTCGTAACCGTCGCCGAAACAGTTAAGAGGCATTATCAGACTTATAACTTAATTCATAACAATCATTTATCAAATGTCATCTCATTTCAGTAACTATCATTTATTCATATTCAATATTTACCTAAAACAAGCATACAAAGCTTTAATCATGTATTCAGGACTAAATCGATAACATATTAAAACTTTGGAAACTTAGAAAAAATTTCAACATTTCAAATGTCACACGACCGTGTGAACAGGCCGTGTGCCTCACATAGGTACCAGACACGCCTATGTCACAGGCCGTGTGAAAATAGGGCATATATACTAAATTGTACCACACGGCCGAGGACACCGTGTGCCAGGCCGTGGGAAAATTAGGGAGGTTGTAACACCCCTTGCCCGCATCCGATGCCGGGATGGGGTTCGAGGTGCTACCTGACTTTTACTAACACTTCTATACTAAAAGGGCCATGAAATCTCAAATAATTAAAAACTTTTCTTTTCACATACAATCTGTCCTATATATGGGCTTACGAGGCCCAAAACATACATCCGGAGTGGTTCGGGACCCAACCGAGAACTCATGAAAAACTTAGAAAATCTCTTACATCAAGGCTTCATACGCCCGTGTGGGTATAGAGCACACGTCCGTGTGCTAGGGACACGCCCGTGTCCCGAACCCATGTCCAAAACCTGGACAAATACAAGGCTATTTTCCAAGCCATTTTGTCACCCTCACAACACATGCACACATACTTATACAATAGCATACAACATGGCAAAATTAGGCATTTAAACATTCCTAACATGACATGACCATGGTAATTTCACATGCAATAGATATCATAGATTTTTATCACATCTTTACCACATTCATGCTATAATCATTATAAACTCATCACGTAATACCATAGCACATGCGTGTATAATTAAAATGAATTTACAATCTCATAATCAAAATAGGCCAACACATATGGTCAAAGCCATATCACATACTCTAATATTTAAACTCGTATACATGCCATAGACTCAAAGTACTTGAAATCACTACACCAATAGCGTTAGCTTGACAGTGTGATAATATCTCCGACGAACTCCAACCCGAACAAACCTGGAAACCCTAGAGAACATGGGAAAGAAGGGGGGAAGCCTTCGCTTAGTAAGTTCATATGAAAACAATAAGCAACTCATTAACTTGTTTTATCAATGTTTACAACATATTCTCAAGTTCACGATAAGTTGTCTTCCTGCACAACAGTCACTAAATTATTTATATCTAGAGCTATGAAACTCCGAATTAAGTTATGTAATTTTTTTCTGAAACTAAACTCATTTATATTTCTTCCATAAAATTTCCAGAATTTTTGGTCAAGCAATTTAGTACAGTTTATTAGTTAAAGTCTCCCCTATTTCAGGGTATGACTACTCTGACCCTTGTGCACTACGAACCAAATTTACCCCTGTACAGAATTCCAATGACAATTATGTTTGTTTCCCTTAAAAATAGACTCAATAAGGAATCCATGCATGTAAGTTATGACTCTTAATAATTTTTTTAAAATTTATGGTGAATTTCTAAAGTCAAAATAGGGGATCTCGAATTCATTCAGACCCTATTTCACAAGAATTCAAATATCACACAATATAGATTTCTTTTTCTTCCTCTGTTTCTTTCATGTAAAAATAGACTCATTAAGCTTTAATCCCATATTTTATTCTACCTCTAACTCATTCTATACTATTTTTAGTGTATTTTCAAAATTACACTACTGCAGTAACTCAAATCTGTCAAGGCTAAGTTACTCATTCATGATCATTGTTCACAAAATTAATACAACATCATTTCATCCATCATGGTAAGAACACATATTATGCATCATAGATCATCACATATCAAGGCATTCTCATAGGCTTAGTATACATACTTGCACAACTCGTAACATAACTCAAGTGCATACTCACCAATGACGTACCTCATTGGGACCATCATCAACTCTTTCCTCGGATCACCCGTTGAACACTTGGAATACTAATTGGATACTCGGAA